>NC_142745.1:11092500-11370000 GCF_051943395.1 Hippocampus bargibanti
CTATCATTAGCTAGCTGGCTAGCTATTAGCTGTCCAGCTGGCTGGCTGTAAGCTGTCTAGCTGGCTAGCTGTTGGCTATCTGGCTATTACCTATTTATTAGCTATCCATTAGCTAGCTGGCTAGCTATTAGCTGTCTAGCTGGCTGGTTGTGAAGCTGCCTAGCATAGCTGTTGGCTATCTGCTATTTATTAGCTATTAGCTTAGCTCTCACTCACTCGCTATGCCTCCTCTTAAAGTCAAAGTCAGCTTTATTGTCAATATGCATATATGCTAATATGCATGACATACAGCACAGATGAATTTACTGTCCTCTCCGACCCAGCGTGCAAGGCACTTATAATGACTTTAACAAACATAATAAACACGAAAACGCCAATTTGCCAGGTGAGAGAGAGGAGCCGCTGCGTGTTCACGCGCCGTGTTAACTGCCCTCCAACGTTTTCTCGTAGGTTACTTTCCTGCAATGGAATTATATGATCCAGTAGAAGACAAACCCAAGTCACTACTTCACAGAAAATGATAAAATAATCATTTCCAAACTTTTTTTTAAAGCATATCAACAGAGTAAACCACCCCCATGCCTTTAAATGACCTGTGAGAAAAAAAAGCAATTTGGGTTCTAATGATCATGAATTATTCATGCTTCTGGAAGTGTGCACGCCACAGGTTGGGAAATTTGTGGAAATAAGATTGATTCTGTGCTAAAAAAAATACTGAAAAGCATTTCACAAACATTGTTAACGCGCTAACCACATTCACACTCCCAGTCCACATCCATCATTGAAAACAAATAATAAAGCCAATTGTTTGGGATGCAAATGTGTAATTGTTAAACGTATTACACTGTACTTTCTTATATTAATATCTATAAATGCTCAGTAAAGGTTAGTGAAGGTGCGACTGTGGACGTCCATTTAACGTGAACACCTGATTTATTTTTGTGATGATAATAGCATGCATCATTAAACACGTCATTCGCGCATGGCTTATTTTGCAAGCAATTTCCCCAAATGGTCAAAAGGAGTTAATGATGTGTGAAATATCCTTTTGAAATCACACTGGGAGTACAAAGCGAGACTAAATGGGCTGTTGTGAGTTTGGTGAAGTCAAGATGCATGGCTTAAAGTGTTTTGCTGTATTGCGAGAGCACTCTTAATGTGTCAGCAAAAATTGAAATGGCTCTTTATAACGGGGTGGGCTGATATTTGAAGGTTACGGAGGATTAAAATTTAATTACAGCCATGCCGGAAAAGATAACATTGACTCGTAAATGACATTATGTGAGCATGACAACAAAAAACTAGCAAAAGCAAATTGCAAGTTGACAAGGTTGGACTCGATGGGAGCCACCGCACACATTTCCTTATCTTGCGCAAATGCATGTTTCATTAGGGCACGGATCCAATTTTGGTAGCCATTGCAGTCATAAGAGCTCTCTTTTTGGAAATGAAGATATGACTCACCTTGGGACCAGCCAGACCGTCTTGACCTGGGAAACCGCGATTACCTGGAGAGCCCTGGAAACAAACCACAGTTACAATCATGAGCCCCATCGTTTGCCAAATGAGAACACACACTTTTGAAAATAAGTTACTTATCCAATCTCATCACAAATTATTAAAAAAATATTGTGGTTTGTAACTGCTGCTTAAAATATGGCCTGTATAAATAAAGCTCCTACCCTCGCCATCTACAAAGGTAGTTGGCACACAGATGCCAGATAGAGAGAGAGAGAGAGAGAGAGAGAGAGAGAGAGAGAGAGAGGACAAGTCATGAAATTATTGGAATGTTTTTTTTTAACTTATCCGTATAGTATTTGTAGTATAAAGGACAACCGACGCCATTGTTTTGATTTTACAGCAAGGCAAGATATCCTGGCATGACGTCACGAACAAGGGGGCGGGACCTTCTGAAACTCGCCATCCCGAGGTCATTTTGAAGTAGTTTTTAGACACTTTAACTCATTTTTATTGGTGTTTTGCATTTGACTAAAAATATCAGCCTGCGTGTTTTGGGTATTTTAGATGCTATAAAACGTTTTTCTGATGTCAGTTAGGAAACAAAAAAAATGGTTTCGGTTGTCCTTTAAATATAATAACGATAATTTCTGGAGAGAGTGGGCTTCAACCAAAAATGGTAGTCTTTTTAATCATGGGGTTTCAAGTCAAACAACGAGAAAACCTTCAGACTGCTATAATGTACTGTAGTATCCGCAATGTCAGACCGTCAAGGCCTGCAAAGCCTTCTGTGCTGGCCTAAAAATATCCAAATCACGGACTGATGTTAATTATTATTTTTTATTATTTTGTCCATAAATGATTCTTAAATAATTCCAAATTGTCTTTCAGCTTTCTTTCATTACTTTTTCCAGGTGTGTGTTTTCGTATTTAAGCATTTAACCAATCACATTTTAGCCATCATTTGTTACCAGGGTCAGAAATCGACCTGGAAGCCTTCACAATCAGTTCTGTGGGCCCTGGAGCATCAAATGTGCCGATCAAACTGTTGCTCTAACCAATCAGATTTCAAGTTGGTGACACCAAGGCCTTCTCGCAGGCTAACGGTACCTTCTAGTGGACTCTTAGTAAATCACACCACACTTTTTACATGAGTCGCAGTCACAAACTCTGATTAGTCACTCGCCAATCATAGTGTGCAAAAACTGTTCTGATCTTAAACCGCTAGTGACAAGAGCATACTGGCCAGAGCTAGCACACTGTATCGGTAGCAAGCTGTATAAGCAAATATATTATGTTGATGTAATAGCAGTTTTGTCAACCCACAATGACTGAAGGAGTAAAAGAAATGGATTTGGTTGGAGGTTTACTGTTAAAGCCATTTTCAAGATGGAATTTTCAAGAATAGATGGAAAGCGATGAAATTCACTACCTGCCACTGAGTATCCGTACATATTTCACAGTACTCACTCTCTCTCCATGAGGTCCAATGGGTCCAGCAGCGCCGGGTTCGCCCCTAGGCCCTCTCTTGCCCTCTTCTCCTTGTGGGCCTGGGGCTCCCTGAAGACCAGCCGGTCCCTGCACACAACAACAATGATTAGAACTCATATCATTTCAGGACGATATCAAAATATGTGCATTGAAATATTTAAATATATACATGCAGTGTTACCTCGGCTTTCGAACGCTTTAGCGAATGAACTTTTCGCCTTGCAAACATTAAATTCGCAAGAATATAATCTTGCCATACGAATTACTGTTCGGGAAACACGCAGAGCGCCACGATGGATGGCGGACTAGTTTTGCGCGGAAGAACACCAAACCACACAGTGGAACATGCGCCACGGTGGCTGCCGGACTAGTTTTCCACACTCACTTTCTTTGAGTGCATTCAATGCAGACGTGGTTTATTATCAAGGATACATTTGCTATATGGGACCGAAAAAGACCCCACCACGGGCTAATGTTAAGCCGAAGGGGACACAAAAGAAAATTACGGTCGAGCAGAAGAAGGAGATCATCGAGAAACACGTACAAGGTGTGCGTTTGTGTGACTTAGCGTCCCAGTAGCAGTATGCTAAGTCGACCATTGCTACGTGTGGCTAAGGGTGTTTCTGTGTTGTCTAAGCAACAGTCTCAGGCAATGGAAGAGGCCTTACACACTTACTTGGAACCAATTAAGTTCGTAAGCTGAGGTATCACTGTATATAATTTTTTAATCGGACTGAAGTAGAATGGTGGCTTGTTGATATGTGCCCTTCACCCAACTTCTCTTGCTAAAATACCGACAAACGCGATCCAAATTGGACCGTTGATCTGACTGTCTTAGTGAATTGTGCACCCCAATTGACCGGTGACTCATACCCCACATCACATCTCTCACCAAAAGTCGACTGAGATCAGCTACAAATTATATGGATGGTAATGTGCTTTTGGCGATGTCTATGAAATTGGGTTGTGTCCACATGACATGAGAGAAAAATGCCTCTCAAGGCGGTCAATGAAATCAAACGAAATCAAACTCACAAGCTCTCCTTTAGGTCCGGCCTCTCCCTTGAAGCCTGTGATACCTGGATCGCCCTGAAGGACAAAAAAAAGAAGAAAAAAAAACAGAACATCATCCACAAATATTTCTCAAGTGGAAATTCATGCATTTTCCATTTGAAAGCAACGATCTCTGGTGGCTCTATCACGTACAGATGTTCCTTTTGGCCCGAGAGGTCCTGTTGCTCCCTGAGGCCCGGGAGGCCCGCGAGGTCCAGAGAAACCGGGAGCGCCTGCGATACCAGGAGCACCCTTCCAAGAAAAACACTCTTTTATTTATGCTTTTATTCAGAAAATGATTCAAATTACTTATTAAATAAAGGCCAACCGACACCATTTTTTTGTCTCCTAACTGAAATCAGAAAAACGTTTGATAGCATCTAAAATACCTGAAACACGTAGCCTGATTTTTAGTCAAATGAAAAACATCAATAAAAATGACTTAAAGTGTCCAAAAACAACTTCAAAATAAAACTGGAAATGGCCAGTTTCAGAAGGTCCCGCCCCCTTGTTCGTGACGTCACGCCAAGACGGCTTGCCTTGCTCGAGAATCAAAACAATGGGTTCAGATTCAGAGAAGATGCTTTCTTGTTACTCATCCAGTTATGACTATGATTCAAATAGTTCTGAAGAGGAAAGCATAAATGTTTGCAATCGATTCAAGGAGTCCTCCCATATCAATTCGCAATATAGCACCCAGAAAATGCAGAAGATGGCGCCCAAGCTCCGTTGGAAATGGGCTGATTTGTCTGCTGGGAATTTGTGTCAGCGAATATCAAATATCAAATAGTAGTCTTGGTGCAACACACGATTCACCATCGCGTTATTTATGTGTTTCAAATTACGACATCAACACGGATCAACATGAAGTTTTCAGACCAAACAAAGTACCCAAAATGCATTGTGTGTCGCTTTCTCAGTCAGTGACGATACCTACCGTGACGTCACGTACGGACTCGACACCAACTCAAAAACAAGACTTTCTGAATATTCAGCGCGAGTTTTAAAAGGTAAAATATAGCTATATGCCGTGGAATCTTTGTAAAATACGCTCAGTAGAAGTCATTTGAAGTGATTTTACAAATTATGGACACAACTTGTCCGGGGCGTCGGTTGTCCTTTAAGGAAGCACAATATATTTTTGTTCTACTTACCGATGATCCTTTGGCTCCGGGGATACCATCAGTACCTGGGTTTCCCTTTAAACAACATAACACACCTGTAAGCCTCTCTGTGTTTCATAACAAAAAATATAAGTAAGTATTTGATGGTAAATCGCTGACAGAAGCGCCAGAAGGTCCAGATGAACCAGGCGTGCCAGACTCTCCACGGGGTCCCTGTGCACCCTCGGGTCCACGAGCACCAGTGGGACCAGCTTCTCCCTGATGTACAACAAACACAGATGTTGAATACGGGCCCCCTTCCCGGGGTAACAAAATTAATTACTGTCCACAAACAGTTTAGATTAGATTTAGAAGATTAATGTAAGATAAAAAAAAAATAGATTCATCTTTTAACGTTAATATACAGTGATAGCTATGAGTGACGGTTTACGAACCCCTTGGCTTATGAACTTTTTGGTTTACGAACGTTAAATTTATGAAAATTTTACCTTGGCATACGAACTATTTTTCGGGATACACACGGAGCGCCACAATGAGTGATGTGTCATTCGTGAACGAGCCCGTTCTCCTCGGAAGAAAATGGCAGCCGACTGTTTTGTCCTCTATTCCCCGCCCCCAGTGTTCGGTTAAAGCCGCATGATTGGTCAAGAACGCAGCAGTGGGGGGGTGGGGGGGGGGAGTGTTAAACATTAAAGAGACAGAGTGAGAAAACACACACACACACACACACACACACACACACACACACACACACACACACACACACACACACACACACACGAAAGGGAGACGAGAGAGCTGGAAACAAAAAAACAAAAAAAAGTGAAAATAATACAAAAGTGAAATGGTGAGAAAATGGATAGAAAACAGTGAAATTAGGACTCTGTCAACTTTGATAGTTCAAAATCAGAGTGTAGACTGGGAGGTTAAAATATCCCATCAATCAGGCTCCACAAATAAGCCGCACAAGCCATCTGTACACTAGATGCAAAAAGCTATCAACCCAGCTAAACAGAACACAATTGATGAGGAACTAGGGAAAATGATTGCAGAGAAAACATCTCCAAGGGATCATTCCTCAAGATGGCGAAAGAAGAAGGTTATGTTCCTCATCAAGTGTTTAATGCTGATGAAACCGGCCACTCCATTCCATCAAGCCATCAACGACCATCACAAAGGTAAATAAAACCACTTTATCAAGCAGTACAGTTTATTTCTTTAATTATAATACCATAGCACATTTATTATACATAAAATAAGGTCTATTTCGTGTAGTTTTAAGGCTTAGAAAATTAGAAAGTAGAAAATTATGTTTTATGGGGACCTTGGAACGGATTATTCTCATTTTAATTTTTTCCTAGGGGAAATTATTTTTTGGGATACACACTTTTTGCCTTTAACACTCTGTCTGGGAATCAATTAAGTTTGTATGCCAAGGTATCACTGTATCTCCATTTAATTTTCATTCACTCTTTTAAAGCTTTTATTCTGGTACAATATTTTAAAAATTCATGTACAATATATTTTAATTTAATTATTATTTTTAAAATGGATTTGAAAAACAAATCTGAAAATGAGGTTAATTCAGCCACGTTGAAACTGTTTTAAATCATATTAGTATTCCTGAAAGGAATGAAGGTTTTAAGGTTGTTTTTTTTAGGTTTATTGCAACTCACTAATGCGCAAAAAAAGTTGGACTCTGCTCCATATACTGTATGAGTGATTTAGTGTCAAAATTTAGCCTGTATTTCAATCAGTTTTCGAAAACTCTGCCACTAGCTCATATGCTAATGCTAGCTAGCAGCACTGCAGTGCACCATAGTCAATTTTGTTTTATATTAACTGTAATGTTCCCTTTTTCCCTCCTTTTTTCTTTGTGTGGTTAATTCTTTTTGGTTAGAAGAGATTGAGCCCTGCCACAAATAGCAAAAAAATCACATTTGACACCCAACGCAAGAATTGCGCTGAGGCTGTCTGCACATTCCGGATGAATAAGTCAGAATTGAGAGGGGTGAGGGGGGAATAAGACCGTCGATCCAAGTTTCCACACAGACGGGCCCGCTTTTAAAGCGCTTTTCAATACAGCGCAGCGTTCTCTCATTTCAAAGCTTGACCACTTGTCCTTAACATAATCCCTCCCCGTTTTTGTCTGGACTCACGAAAGACCGTTCTTGTCACAAAGAATGTTTTGAGTAGTCTCTGTGTTGGACCATAAATAAAATACCAGAACATTGGTAGATGGGTTAAAGGACTTGATGAAAACACAGATAGCAGTCTCCTTCTCCATAAACTGGAGTTTATTATGTGATAGACATCTTTTAATCAATCAGAATATGTAAAACAGGACTGCACTGTTTTTCAAAGTCAAAGTCAGCTTTATTGTCAAATATGCTAATATGCATGACATACAGCACATATGAAATTAATGTCCTCTCGGACCCAGCGTGCTAGTCACGTATAATGTGGCTAAAAAAAGACAGACAATTGACAATATACAATACATGTAATTTCTGAAAGTAAAGTGAGGTAGTGTCGTATGTAAAGTGACGTAGTGTCGTATGTAAAGTGACGTAGTGTAGTAATGCAAAAAGAAACACAAAAAAGGGTTGAAATGCGGTCTTGCAGAAAAAAAAGGTTTCAACATGATGTTCAAATGTTCATTTTTAGGCTAAACCGTGTCGACCCAGAACCAAAGTGACAAAAAACAAACAAGACTGACCTTTGAACCAGGTGACCCAGGGAAGCCCGGAGATCCAGAAGGACCGACCGGGCCCTATACGAGGAAAAAAAAATCAAAGCCAACAATATTTTAGATGGTTACGGAGGTGAGATGTTACTTGAATGTTGTCAATTATTCTCATCTCACTGGGGTTGTCAGGAGGTAGAAAATGTGTGCAATTTTCTGGAAACCCAGCTGAGGGTGGGCTTGAAGGGGGTTTTGCATGCTTTTAATGCAAATTAAAAAAAAAAGATTTTGCTGTTTAGTTCTCCTGGATTTGCATATCATTGCAAAGCAATGGAAACCATGCATCACTCCATTTTGTGTTTTTTAAAATCCACTCTATACCACAACAAATTATTCAATTAAAATTAAAATTCTTCTTTATACATTTAAAGCTATCCATAACCTTGCCCCCCATACCTATCTGACCTTTTTCAAATTTCTATTCCCTCTCGTGCCCTCAGATCCTCTTCCTCCCTGAACCTCTGTATGCCCCCCCCCCCCCCCCCGCCCGTCTCAGCAATAATGGGGGACAGGGCTTTCAGCTGCTCTGCCCCCAAACTCTGGAACTCACTTCCTCCCTACATTCGTAACACCGATTCTCTTCCCACCTTCAAGTCCCATCTCAAAACCCACCTATTTAAAATTGCATTTTCTGTGTAGTTCTCTCTCGTTTCTATTTATAATTGTATTTTATTTATTGCATTCTATTTGTGATTGTATTTTATTTATTATAGTACCTATGCTTGTCTGACACTGTAAAGTGTCCTTGAGAGCTTTGAAAGGCGCTTAAAATGTAATGTATTATTATTATTATTATTATTATTATTATTGTGTAATATTTACAAATGAGCATATTTCAGTTCAAGAAAATGTTCACCTCAATTCCTATCTTGTTATTCTCTGAGGGTCTCCCATGTATAAATCTGGCATCACATTTCGTACTGTATTTTTTGCTTTTTGAATTTGAAAAAAAAAAATACAATTTACCCCATTAAAAAACCAGTCGATTTATCCAACAACAACAACGACTTGACTCTTGATTCAACTAAAATGCAATATAACGTAGGTTACAAAGTTGCTTTCACGCATGCTTTCCATTCAACAGCACCAATGTGTAAAATTCCCAACATGAGTCCCTACAATTAATACCGAAGATGATTATCTTTAACATTGCACACCTACCGGAGGGCCAGCGGGGCCGGGCAAACCATCATTACCACGGGCACCCTGGAATAAACAAACAAAAAAAAGAACAAAGTCAGTATACTTTGGATGAAATATTGATTGCTGATGTCAGCTGAACTGTTTGAGACACTCACAGCAACACCGCTGGGTCCAGGACGACCTCTCTCACCAGGCAGACCTCGGGGTCCCTGGGGAGGTAACAAAGATGTCATTAAGACTGGACAGAGGTTCTTGTGTTTTTTTAAATTGTATTTACTTTTTGTTAATTGTAAATTAACAAACTGAATTAAACTAAAATTGAAGAAAAAAAATAATGAAATAATATTTAAAAAATCTTAAAAAATAAATCTAACTGAAATGTATTCTGAGCTTCATGAGTTTAATTAAAATCATTTTTGTCAATCAATATCACGTATAAGCTTCCGGGGTTAATTTTAAATGTATTCAGTGTGAAATGGCTCTATATTCGTATAAAAGAAAGGAAGGTCAAGCAGTTTCAGTTTACTTTTTCCAGTAATGCTTAATAACCTTTATTTTATCTTAAACTATGATCACCCTTCATTGGAATCATACACAATTGATACTGAAGGCCATAGCATCAAAAGGGAATTCATTAGCCTTTTTTTGTTGCAGAGGACAAAGAATATATGTGTATTAATGTTGTTGTATGTTCTATCTACATTTGCCATGTCTTAAAAGTGTCATATTGTAAATTTACATACCATTGGACCAGGGGATCCGCTCTCTCCTGGGGCACCACCTTCTCCCTGCACACAGTAAGTTATTAAATTAAGTTATTAAATAAGAGTTCTTTGGTTACACTGAGAAGAAAAAAAAAATGATATACAATAA
This sequence comes from Hippocampus bargibanti, assembly GCF_051943395.1. NCBI lineage: Eukaryota > Metazoa > Chordata > Actinopteri > Syngnathiformes > Syngnathidae > Hippocampus > Hippocampus bargibanti. Next base: position 11,102,389 of record NC_142745.1, read on the forward strand.
ATATTATATTAACCATTGCATACAATTAGAAAATCATTGCATGTTTTTAAGATTAAGTCATATTTTTTTAAAGATAAAATGAGATCTTCCTGATAAAGTCAGATTGTTCAGACATAAAGCATGTTTTTCTAGATGGGAAATTCGTAATACTGCAAGAAAAAAAGTAATATTTCATTAGTATATCATGTTCAAAAAAAGTAAGATTTTCACCAAGGAAAAGTCAGATTATTTTCCACATAAAATAGACAAAAGTCATGCGTTTTCAAGACAGTATAATGTAGAAAAATGTAAATATATATAATATTTAATATGTTATATTGAAAAAAAAATGTGTGTCCCAACTGTACAACTGTTGTAGTATTGTACTTTACCACTGAGCTCTGCTTGAAATTTTGCACTTAGTCTCAAAGTTGTCATTGGGCGACACCACCGCACAACGCTACACTTACATTACGCAATGTCCTTCCATAGTTATTTGTTATTATTTGTTGTTGTTATGATAATACTCGTGCAGCCTGTACAGCCGGAGACAAATTCCTTGTGTGTTCTATAAACTTGTTCTATAAAGATGATTCTGATTCCGATTCTTGATAGGATGCACAACACGTAACAGGGGGCAAAAGGATCCTGAAACATCCTAAATCACACTGCACCTTTGAGCCAAGAGCACCGGTCTCTCCCTTAACACCATCAAGACCAGGGTATCCCTACACAAACAGAATTAGTGAAACATAATTAATAAACAATTACCCCGCCCCTGAAAAGTTGTCAACCACAAACAAGACTTGACTGACTCGATGTCCCTTTATTCCAGGCAGGCCGGGCGTTCCGGGGAAGCCGCGAGCTCCCTGCAAAAGACGAATTGTCCCGTGGTAAAATTTCAAAGCGTGACTCGTAGCTCCCACCATTTTCATTAGTATTATTAAGTAATGTCCCACTCACTTGAGGTCCAGAAGGTCCGCGTTCACCTGATTTTCCAGGTTTGCCACCCTCACCCTAAATCACAAAAAATAAGTGTAGTCATAATATTCCTCTTCTCTATCTTTTTACAACTACTACTACTACTACTACTACTACTACTACTACTACTACTACTACTACTACTAATAATAATAATAATAATAATAATAATAATAATAATAATAATCAAATAAACAGAACAACCTTTGCACAGTGCTGCGTTTGATCCTGATTGTTGGGGAATTGAGGGATACTGAGTGGATACATGGTGACATTTAAAATCTACTGCCATCCAGTGGCTCAAAAGACAATTACATCTTGGTGTTAGAATCCTAGAAAAAGTGAATCATAATGTTTTAATAATAATAATAATAATAATAATAATAATAATAATAATAATAATAATACTAAATATTAAATCAAATACCCAAGCCTTTTTCAATGAAAAAAATATGGTATATATTTTAAATGCATCATTTGTCAACTGATGGAAAAAAACATTCTTTCAAAAATTATACAATTAATTACAAAAATCAACAAAGAAAAATACAACTCATTTTAAACCTTGAAAAACAAAAAATGTCTAGATTTAAAAATCCTGAGAATCATTTATATTCCAAAAATTAAAACTAAACCTATAACAAAACAAGCACTTTGTCCTAAATAAATGAAACAATGAAAAGGTTTCTTCAGCCGTCATCTGTACTTCTTTGAAGGTGTCGGACGTTTCGCTTCTTATCCAAGATGCTTTGTCAGCGCTGACGAAGCATCTTGGATAAGAAGTGAAACGTCCGACACCTTCAAAGAAGTACAGATGACGGCTGAAGCAACCTTTTCATCGATGGACCACTCCTGTACGACTGAGAGCTTACACAGACGTAAATACATGAAATCACGTTTAAACATACATCAAATTATTTTTTTGAATAAAGTTGAAAAAAAAAAATGATTACAAATGTAATCAAAGTGCTTCTTTTGTTACCCATGACAATCGCAGCAATTTTAACATTCATCAATAATGACAACATGTTATTTTTTTAAATTATTTAAAAAATTCTAAATTCTAAAAGAAGAGAAAAAAAGTCCTGGAGCTTTCCCTGATTGAAAGACTTCTGCGTGTTTGGAGCACTGGAACTGGGTTCGCCATTTTGTTTCTTCGAGGTTAAGAAAAAAACAAAACACCTGGATGTGGTTGTAGGTTGAGTTTTGCTCTGTGGTTCTGTCCTTGATTGAAAATGTAAATTCTGAGAACTGCAAGAACTCAACGTTCCAGCAACATTGAGTGGAAATATTTCCTAATCACATTTATTAAATCTTTACACACTCACATCATCTCCGGGCTTTCCAGAAGGTCCCGGGGGTCCGCGGGGTCCCATGGCGCCCTGTAAACAACAAGGAAACAAGCACAAGTATTAAGATTTGGATACCTGCGGCATTGTGCAGCCGTTCAGCTTCTTCCGGTTGGTGAGCAGTGATTTTAATCACCCATAATGATGCAGCGTCAAGGAGGAAATGCAAGATAATCTCAAACTCCACAGGGGGGGAGAGGGGGATTAGCGCAGCCCCTGGTTCAATTCACCGGCTGAGGGATCGAGGAAAGAGCGACCGGGGTCGTGTGATTTCTAGAAACTTCATTTAGGGTAAATAAATGGGCGGAGGAAGCTAAGAGTGAGTAAAAAGATATGTTACCGGCATAAATCAATAAAGGAGAAACACAGATGTTATCACAATCTGTACATAGCCCCTTATGGAGTTCAGCTTTCACCCCTAAATCGTGCAAAATGGCTCTGCCGCCGTAGTGAGGAATAGCCAATATATGGCCGAACTGGAACTCGAATATAGTGACGTCATGTGTTGAGAGAAACAGCAGAATGTATGAAGAGATAGTCCACTTACAGATTGTCCAGGTTCTCCAGCCTCTCCAGGACTGCCTTGGAATCCTTGCGGGCCCTACAGAAACACACAAAGTCATGATAAAAATGTCAACCAACCAACAAACCGACAAACATAAAGAAGCATAGACAATAACAGATATTTTTCCGTTTTTTTTTCTTCCGAAAATACAGTTCATATCAAATAAATAAATAAATACATAAATATACTGCAAATAGTGAAGGTGTTCTGTAATATTTTGAAATCTAATTTAAAAATTACAAATAAAAGTAAAAATAAGAAGCAAAACCTTATTTGCTAAAACTAAAATAAAACAAAAGAGAAGCAAAAAAAAAATATGTGTGCTGAAAACGACATGGATTCTCGAATAAAAAGAAATGTAAATTCAAAGGTCATAAAAATGGAAAAATTTTTAAACATAAAACACTAAATATAAAAATATAAAAATTGCATAATATTGTCAGATATGTACTAAAAATAAAAATATACTTAAAACGATCCCATGTGTTGTGATGTGTTTTCTAATTATATAATAAGAATGAAAACAATAAATACAAGTAAACAAAAAGTGAGTAAAATAGTGAAACGAAAAATATTAAAAACATGAATAAAACTGGATATTACAGTAAAGTCTCGTTATATCGATATCGGATATATCGATAGTCCCGGTTATATCGATACTATTTCTATGCACGCACGGGGAAAATTACATGCAAACAGGGTCGGATATATCGATAGTCCCGGTTATAGCGATATTTTTTCGGACTCCCTTGAATATCGATATAACGAGACTTTACTGTATATAAAAATTCAAATGAATAGAATTAAAAAAAAATCTAAAATAAACATTCTAACAAAAAGCTAAATCAAACAATTATGAAGCTCAATGCAACAAATGCTGCTGAAAGTATCCGCAACTTTGTAAACACATCATTTGTCCTGGCTGCGTTACAGTTGGGATTATCGCGTGTGTGTATGTGACAGGAAACGACTACAAGGTGAAGACTGTGGAGTCATGACTTACAGGAGATCCAGTAGGTCCCGGTGGTCCTCGGGGACCCATTGGGCCCTGGAAAAAGAGAAGAACAGCTCAATCGGGAATGGGCAATAATCACAGATTCAATATGGTACACCTGCTTCACATCCATTATGCCATGATCAATATTATTGCTCATTTGGAAGACGGGTTATGTAATTCTGGGATTTTTCAGTTTTTATTTTGTTTTGACTTTTGTTATTTTAATTAAATTCTAGGTCATTTTTATTTTTAGAGAGTGAGGTTGTTAGTTTGTAGTCATCAATGACATGCAGTCAGGGGAGACAGCCTCACCTGTCGTCATGGAAATATCAAATGACAAAATTAATTAAACAGTTATATTTATTTAGTGATTTGTACTTTAACGTTCTTTTCCATTTAACTTCACCATTTTTGGAATTCTTTTTCAAAATCGCTGAATTTTCACATTTACCGTTCAAATACTAAGTGGAGACGAGCGGTGAGGCAAGCCTCACCATGGATTGCGCAATAACAATGCTAACTGTGCTGGCTTGCTCTGCAGTGAGACCGCATTGCTGTCCCTCTGCATATCGCGATTAAAGTGTTCAAACACTTTAAGTATATGAACTCAATTTCTATACTTTAGCTGGTGTATATAATGTACAGTCACTGTACACGATTAACACTGTACATTTTATTTTATTTTTATCAAAACTGTGTGCATAGGTGAGGCAACAGTTCTCCTGCCTCATGACAGGGGGCGCTGGTGATTACAGGGATTCTTCTTGCGCTTCCTCGGCTGCAGAATAATAGAATTAGTGAGAGCAAGCTACAGTAAACAGTTAGCAAGTTAAGTGCAACCATCCAGTCATTTTTTCGTGTTGCTTAGTTTTCAGAATGGAGGATTACATAAAATTACATAGAAATAGAGAGACTTAAAACTGAAGAAAGATAAGGAAGGCTTCTACAAAGAAGGTATAGATGCCTTTCATTTATAAGTAAAGGTAACACGATAATACCGTTCTTTTTTAATTTTTTTTCTATGCTACAGTTTATCTAAAGAATGCTGGCATGACATTTTAAACAAAACACGTTAACTGTTGCCAATCAAATGGTGAATAAGCTACTCTGTGGAGTTCATGTTTGTAAATCTGACTGTGATGACGTCAGTGCCTCACCAGCCATGAACCTCACCGCACGTCACTGGTAGTCATCCTCCAAAAACCCCTCCCCCCAAAAAAACTCATTCATCGTTTCAATGTTACCAAAAAAAGTTGTAATGTAATTTTAATAAAGTTCAAAATTGCTGCGGAAAACAGAGGCGGAGGATCTGAGAGAACGAGAGGGAATAGAAATTTGAAGAAGGTCAAGTAGGTATGGGGGGGCAAGGTTATGGATAGCTTTAAATGTATATATAATGTTTTCCTTCCGTCTTTTCCCTTCAGGGGTCGCCACAGTGAATCTGTCTGCTCCATCTAACCCGGTTTTGTGCATCCTCTTCTCTCACACCAGCTACCTTCATGTTCTCTTTGACAACATCCATAAACCTCCTCTTAGGTGTTCCTCTCGGTCTGCTGGCACACATTTCGGTATTTCTACTTCAATACAGAGCGTGGGTAATTTTGCCTCCGCTAGATGCACAACTTTCACATGGAAGAAAATCACTTAAAATTCCATCGCGTCACTCTCCCCAGTTGTGTATAGCTCTCAAGGTCGAGAGTTGAGTAGCGTGTTTGAACTCTACGTGACTTCTTTGAGGCAGTGACTCGGAAGGAAAAAGAAGACAAACACGGCAGTACTAGTTTTTCCTCAGCAGCCGGTGACATTCCTACGACTCATTTCTGTTTCACTCAGACTCAATCACAACCTTGAGAAGCCCGACTTACTTACGATGCTTAGCAAGAAAAAAAAAATCAAATTCTGTGAAGGTGATGAGCCAAACACTTTGGGGAAAAGACGTGGAAAAAGTTATTTCAATGCGAAACACCGCGCACCAGCCGGAAGTATGTCGGTCTCTCGGTTCTGACGTTCAAGGGGTTTGAATCTTGGCTCGAGCATTTCTGTGTGGAGTCTGCATGTTCTCATCGCACTTGCGTGGATTTGGCTCTGGGTTACCTGCGAAACCTTGGAACTCATTCACTGCCATTGGTGAATAAATTACATTTTCCATTGGGGAAGGGAGAAGGAGGTTCTGATACTGTTATGATGTGAAGTTATAGCATGGCAACAACTTTGTTGACATACAACCGCCACTAGATGGTAGCGATGCAACCATTTTGGCATTGGTTCGTTAGTCCCTTGGGTGAAACTGATTATAAGCCTTCTCTGCTGGCCTAAAAAAATCTGAATCACTCTTTCATCTAGAACTGCTTCATGTCACAAAGAGGGTACGCCGAGTGCTGAAGAATGAATGACTCTCTGTGTCTTTGTGTTGTCACACAAAGACTTTGTGCTATTTATTTATTTTTTGTTTTACTTCAAGATGGCGGCGCGAGAGTGGCTGCCTTTCCAGCAGCTCCTGTATTTTGTTTTCTATTTCTTTCCTTTCTTCTTTCTTTCATAACTTTGCTGCTGCGGAATGTAAATTTATATGCGAGATGAATAAAGGTACATCCAACCAATTCTATTTGAATTCTTATTACATAGTTCCTAATTGTCTTTCAGTTTCATTTCATTACTTTCACCCTGTTACACTGCTTTCGGACGTGTGTTTTCATATTTAAGCATTTGCATTTCGGTCATCATTTGTTACCAGGGTCAGAAATCTACCTGGACGCCTTCACAATCAGTTCTGCAGGCCCTGGAGTATCAAATGTGTCGAGCAAATTGCTACTCTAACCAATCACATGACGAGTTGGCAACTCAAAAGGGGTACCAACGCCTTCTTGAAGGTCAACGTCAGAATTTTCTAGTGACTAGCCAATCATACTTTGTGAAAACTGCTCTGATCACAAGCCGCTAGTGACAAGAGCATACTGGCCAGAGCTAGCACGCTGTATCGGTAGCGAGCTGCATAAACAAATATATTGTGTTGATTTAATAGCAGTTTTGTCAACCTACAATGGCTGAAGGAGAAGAAGACATTGATTTGGTTGCAGATTTACTGTTTAAGCCATTTTGAAGATGGACTTTTCAAGACAAAATGGACATCATTAAGAATGGTCGGTCAGTTATTTTCTGGCTAATGGTACCCTCTAGTGGACTTGTAGTAAACCACACAACACTTTTTTCAGTCTGAATTGATTCAGACGTAGCACTACTGAAGGCCTAGCGATGAAATCTACGGCCCACCACTATTATAATTATATTATTGCTGATCATAAAAGAATCATTATAGATGATAATTAAACACAATAATAATACAATATAATAAAAAAGTCAAATGCTCAAAAATGGATGTTAATGTTAACGGCAAGTATAATAGAAAAACAAATTGACGTTCTTCAAATATTTGCAGAATTAAACATCTCCATCCTCCTTTCAACATGTTGGGTTCGAAATATTCCACCACAAAAATGTATTAAATGTGGCACAGTGGTCCTCAGAAGTCAATGAAAGTCACCTTTGAGAGAGAGCGCGAAGACTTCACCTATGTGGCTTGAGGATTATCAATGGCGCTCTGTAGGGTCAGAAGCTCTGCACATACTGTACGTGTGTGTTTGAGAAGGTCAAGGTCGCAGTGTCCTTCAACACTGTGGTACAAGACGGCATCCAACGGGTGTGTTTTTTTCATTCAATGTCAATCTTGCAGCTTGACTGGGAGCCAAGGTAAAGCTGCCGCTCCAGTCTTGAACTTTTAATTCCATCTACCAGAACATTTCCAGGTTGAATAAGCTTCTTTTCAGCTTTTTTTCCCACTCCTTCCTTGATCATTTTCAATCCTACTCACACTAACGATGTGTCTTTCTCGTGGCGCTCAGCAGTGCCAGTTAGCATCGTGATTTTTATTGTTTTTTTGTTTTGTTTTCTCTTTTTCGCTTTTGTGACATGTTGGTGTGCACTCGCAAAAGGAAAGAAGATGAGGAAAAAGAAGAAGGGGAAGAGGAAGGTGCTGGCTTACCATGGGTCCTTGCATTACGCCCATCTGAGCGCCACCGCCGGCCTTCTCGTCGAAGCCACCCGCCATTTGAGCAGCAAAGTTCTAAAAAATAAAAAATAAACAAAAAATAAACAAAACAATCCACATACAAAATTTCAATTGAAATGAGCCTAAAGAAATTCAAACATTTTCAAAACCCTACATTGGAGAAAGTCGCAAAGAAGGCGCAGTTTGACTGACACTCTGATAGAGAATAGACAGAAAAGAAGTTATCATATTTACAAGTTTCATGCTTAGAAGGCCCACAATGGAAGCACAGAAAATCTGGGGTCAATCTGAGGTGAACAGACACAGCCTGTTAAACTGTCATCTTCATGTAGGACACAGGTGTCAAAGTCAAGGCCCGCGCGCCAAAACCGGCCCGCCGCATCATTTTTTTTGACTTCAGATTTGAAAATGAGTTATTCATTAATTTTCTGTGTGCTCTATATGTAATATTTGAAGGGATTTAAACATTCTAATGGGTTCCCCAAATTCATAACGGCACTCGAGAGGAAACTATAACTACAATGTGGCCCGTGTCAAAAAATGACTTTGACACCCCTGATGTAGCAGATCTGGCCTTGCATTAATTTACGACTTGGTAAACTCCTTCATAGGAAGAGGTCATTAGCCAGGTTACAAATCAGTTCCTGGAAAGGACAACCATTAAAATGTCTACATTCTGTTGTTTTATAGTTGTTGGTGCTTGGGACAGCCAGGGGCGTGTGGTATTCCAATCAAGAAGACTATGTTTTACTAATGTATCACTTAAATTTGCATATACTCTCAATAAATAGCTTGGGAGAGGGCTGCAGACGTTGGGCGTCGGTCATGAATGGATGTGTCCCCTGCTGGGAGTAAAAGACAATCTTCCTGTGTTCGAGCCTTTGTTCACAGTATCCAAACAAACATCTCTGACGCTCTCATTTGGGAATTTCCCAGTGTGAAGCAGGCATCATTTTGACAGATGCACGATGCAACATTGTGCTTTGCCCATGTCATCTTCGCTTTGTATGTCGCATCCCAAAACACGTTTTCATTCCAAGATTAGTGTCCATCCCTCCCTCAACAAGTCTATTCTTGTTTCTGCAAAAACAACACCCGCCCTTGTTAAACTACCTCCTTCCCCTTGTCATATTCTACCCCCTTTTACATTCAAAACCATCCCCTCTCTTTTTCTTTTGAAAACAATGAGCATCTCAGGGTACTTACTCCGCCAAGGCCAGGTGGCCCATTAGGTCCTGGTGGTCCAGGGGGACCAGGGTTTCCGGGTGTGCCAGGTTCGCCATCTCTGCCACGGGGACCGGGTGTTCCCTGGAACCAATAGCAAAAAATTAATTAGTGCACAAATAAATACATCTCAAATGTTGTAATTGCTTTACTGCCTTTTTAATCAACCAAAAGTGTCAATAATAAACAGCTACTGAATGCTTACTTAACAGTATAGAACAAAACCCTGCAAGGTGATAATGACAGCTTTTGTATTGATCCAAGCATTTGTATTCTCATTAGAAAATGCCATGTTATGCCTTATAACTACTTCAGTATTGATACCTGCTACCGTATTTTCTGGTGTATAAGGCGCACCAGAGTATAAGGCCCACCCCCAATGAATGGTGTATTTTCAAAATCGTTCCATATATATAAGGTGCACCGGACTGTAAGGCGCGCCTTTAATGAATGAAAAACGTTTTCCAAATATAATATCGAAATATCTAAATGGTTTCCTAATATAAGGCACATCACATTATAAGGTGCTACAGTAGAGACTGGGGTTATGCACTACTTCTTCTCGAGGGCGAAATGTGGTCGGTGGCTCCTGACAGTATTTGCGAGACCTGTTGTGGCTCAATATAACTTCACACATGTATAAGGCGCAGGGTCATATTTTGAAGAAAATTTAGGCTTTTTGATGCTGAAAATATGGTAATTTATTGATTTATTTTTACCAGAAACACCAATTTCTGTATAAGGAACGAAGTTTGAGCCCGATCTTAGATCTATTCAGAAAATAGCACTGTTTTCCATGTATTACATTTAATGTATTTATGACATCACTAGCCCCTAAACCAATTTCAAAACTTCCCTCATTCACCAATCAAACACTTCAGCTTTTTAAATTAAACTTGATAAGAAAAGAAAACCTTTATTAGTCTCACAATGGATACATTCCCAATCCGCAGTAGATGAACAAAATATTAGAACTGCTGTAAAGGCAGCCACTTCCGCGGTGCCATCTTGAAGTCAAAATAACAAAATAATACAACACATAAACTACAGATACATTCGATCTTAACCAATTTTCTGCATTCCTTTTTGTTTGATGAACCACTTATAGATGACAAGGGAGAGGATCAAAGTGTCCTTTTACCAGTGGATCAGGGACATCATGCTGAAAACGTGCATGTCTACTACAAGCTAAGTTTTGAAAGCTGTAGCGAATTTAACACATTTTGAAAATAACATTATTCAAGCTTTAATTATTATTATGAATGATAATAATTATTCAAGCTTGTTATTTTTGCAAGGAGATAATAAAAACGTAAACATAATATGTGGCTGCCTTTTATCAACACCTTTTGGTACCCAATTTCCTCCACTGGGATCAAATTAGATTTGAGCGTGCGGGCAAACGGCCAAATGATGTGATTTTGCAGACCGAGTGGACATTTTTAGCTCATGGTGGCATTTAATGAGCACACGGTGGACCTTGACTTAGCAACATGATTCGGTTAGCAACCTGACAGTGTACTGATTGCCCTTATCCCCGTTAGCGTTGCAGACATTTTCACTAATGTACAATATTTTAGGAGACATGTGTACCTTTGTAATAGGCCACAATTATTGCTGCTGTCAATCAATGTTGATTAAGGTCGATTGTATGTTGCGGCCCTGGACTTGATGAGATGTCAAGAACATGACATTACTGCTAATTATCCATTATGTCTCAATTTTGACTTGAAAGCATAACAAGTGAAAAGAATAAATTTCCTTTCATGTGCCTCTAACATGGTTACCTGTCCACTGGAGTAGGCGCTACCCCCGAAAGCGTTAACGGCAAGTTCAAGGAGGCAGATGATGATTCACGAGGTCGCAGAAGACTAGGCTTGAATGCGTGCGTTGACAATTCACAAGAAAATGATGAGCCGGCTGGCCCCGTGTTGGATTTGCATATGATCCAAAAGTGAGTCAAACTCATTCATCAAGTTTGACTTGATAGTTCAGCATATGTCCACAAAGAGAGGGCAGACAGATTATGACAGAAGCCCCGTGGACCACACCGCTTAATGCAAATGACACATGGCTGTATGAAAGGCTGCCTTTTTGCACATCGGCCCATAGCTACTTTAACACAAACATGCCTTACCTCTAAAAATAAACACAAATAACGCAGACTGACCTTCTCTCCTTTTTCTCCTCTTGGTCCACGATGTCCCTGCTCTCCTGGTGGGCCCTGAGTGAGCACATCATGTTAGAATGAATGAATGAATGAATGAATGAATGAAAAAAGTATGAATCAAAATGGACCATTGGGCCGGCGGGTCCTCTGGGTCCTACGACCTGTGTTGGAAAAACAAATGAAGACATCCATTAATAATAATAATAATAATAATAATAATAATAATAATAATAATAATAATAATAATAATAATAATACACTTTCATTTATAAGCGCCTTTCAAAACTTTCAAGGTCACAAGATAAGTTTTTAAGTGGGTGAATTGCGGCAGCCACACGGGCCAGCGTTCACTCAACCCGGAAGTAACTCAAATAGATAGAAAGCGAGCTAGCTAATAGATAGAACCTACGCTTGTCTGTGTCCTAAAGTGTCCTTGAGAGCTTTGAAAGGTGCTTAAAATGTAATGTATTATTATTATTATAGCTAATAGATTGCTAGCTAGACAGCTAGTTAGCTAATAGATCGCAAATAAATCAGCAGCGGCAGCCACACGCACCAGCGTTCACTCAACCCGGAATAACTCAAATAGATAGAAAGCTAGCTAGCTAATAGATAGCTAGCTACATAGCTTGATAGCTATGTATCTAATAGCTAGCTAGGTAGATATCTAGGTAGACAGCTAGAAAGCTAATAGATAGAAAATAAATCAGCAGCAGCCACACGCGCCAGCGTTCACTTAACCCCTAAGTAACTAAAATAGATAGAAAGCTAGCTAGGTAATAGATAGCTAGATGGATAGCTCGATAGCTCTATAGCTAATAGATAGCTAGCTAGATAGCTAGGTAGACAGATAGAATGCTAATAGATAGCGAATCGATTGCTAATAGATAGCAAATAAATCAGCAGCGGCAGCCACACGCGCCAGCGTTCACTTCACCACTAAGTAACTAAAATAGATAGAAAGCTAGCTAGATAATAGATATCTAGATATATAGCTTGATAGCTATATAGCTAATAGCTATCTAGCTGGATAGCTAGGTAGACAGATGGATAGCTAATAGATAGCAAATAGATCGCTAATAGATAGCAAATAAATGAGCAGGGGCAGCCACACGCGCCAGCGTTCACTCAACCCAGAAGTAACTCAAATAGATAGAAAGATATCTAGCTCACAGATAGCTCACAGATAGCTAATAATAACAATAATAATTATTATTATGATAATAATCATAATAATAATAATACATTTCATTTATAAGCGCCTATCAAAACTCTCAAGGTCACTCTACAGTCACAGAATATGTTTCATTAGTAAACAGCGAATGCTATTTCTATCAAAGTTCTGTTTAAAAGCTGCTGTAAATAACAAGATCACATTCACAGATAGAATATGGAATAACAAATAATTTAATCGTATGAAAAAATGCGGAACATGAGAGGTAAAATTTAAACGAGAGAAGTTTGAAAAACATTTTTCTCTGTGAATAGCTGCATTAGTAAAATACAAACCGGAAGGTGATAAACACTTGATAAGGTGTGTTGAATGATCTTAACAGTTGTCAGAATTTGGGGAATGGCTCCTAAGAAGTCCTGAATTTTGGCGACATTTTGAAGTGGGAATGATTAAAATCGGCGGGGCAATGTGGAAAGATGATGGAAATTTATCAAATGTGGCAAAGGGGTTTTTGTAAATGGATATTGTGGAAATGTGGGAAAAGTTGGAATTTGGGCAACTGGTAAAATTGACTCCGCAGATGTCTTGAATGTCAATATTTTGGAAGTGGGAAGGGTTTGAATTTGTTAGGAAATGTCAAAGGAGTAGCATGGTGAAAAAAAGACAGATATAATAAGACGAGTCTAAAGTATTTTGGTGCAGAATAACATTGTTCATTCATATGCCAATTGTTCTTCGTTAAAACTACAACAATCACAATGCGTTAAAAGCTTTTCGCATTTTGGTCGTCTTTCCACTTCATAAAGAGGGCGTTCTCTCTTCCCCTATCACCACTCATCAGAGAAGACACATTGGCTAATCCTTGAAAGAAGAAAGCATTTTGACGAAAGATTGGATAAACAACTCCGTTTGGATTTGCAACCACAAAGTGCGCTCGGAGTGGGGCAAAGCATTTCCAGGTGACTCCAGCCAATGACGACTTTGTGGTGCTTTGATAACAATTGGGCCTTTCTTTCACACACCAAAATACAATCTGATCTCACATTTGGAGGAGCGATCATTGAGCGTAGTTCACTTACATCGGTAATATCTCCGGGTTCGCCTTTCTGGCCCTGTGAGACAAATCAAAACAAGGGGGAAAAAAGGTCAATTACACATTAGGAATAATAACCACACCAAAAATACATTGGGTATTATAGATTGTTGTCATACTACATTTTCTTTATCTCTTACATTCCAAAAACATATACAGTGATACCTCAGCGTACGAACGCTTTAGTTCACAAACTTTTTGACTCACGAACATTAAATTTAATATAGTCTTGGCGGACAAACTAGTTTTCGGTGCACGAACCAAAGCACACAGTGCCACGGTGGCTGGCGGACTAGTTTTTGTCACCCCCTTTCTTTGAGTGCAGATGTGGTTTGTTATCGAGTGGAGTACTTTTTGCTATTATTGGACCGAAAAAGACCCCACCACAGGCTAGTGTTAAGCCGAAGCGGACACAAAAGAAAATTACGGTCGAGCAAAAGAAGGAGATTATCGAAAAACATGAACAAGGTGTGCGTTTGTGTGACTTAGCGTCCCAGTACCAGTACGCTAAGTGGACCATTGCTACGTGTGGCTAAAGGTGTTTCTGTGTTGTCTAAGCAACGGTCTCAGACAATAGAAGAGGTTGAAAAACTTCTCTTGATTTGGATTAACGGAAAGCAGCTAGCAGGGGACAGTGTTCAACTTCACTCGGATATCATCAAGAGGCAACTACATCAATGACCATCACAAAGGTAAATAAAATGACTTTATTATACAGTACAGTGTATTTCTTTCATTACAATACAATAGCACATTTATTATACATAAAATAAGGTATATTTTGTGTAGTTTTAAGGCTTAATTAGTGAAAAAAATTTTTATGGGGACCTGGGAATTGATTATTCTCATTTTTAATGGTTTCTTATGGGAAATAAATGTTCGGCAGATGAACATTTGCCTTACACACACTTTCTGAGAACCAATTAAGTTCGTGAGCTGAGGTATCACTGTACTTTAGGTTCGTTGATCACTCTAAATCGGGGGATGTCAAACTTATTTTCGTCGAAGGCCGTTTTGGAGTTACATCTTTCCCCGAAGTGCTGTTACGGCAGTAAAACCGATTAAATGTTGAATCCGTATTGTGTTATTCCTTGTATGCAACTATGCACTATAGTTATTTGTTTATCGTTTCAATTATTGTACAAGTAAATGTAAACAGGGTCACAAAATTATTAATAAGTCTCAACATTCTGCATTACACAAGAGAGGTTTTAGCAGATCGTGGAAATTGACACATACGATTTGCTTTTGACACAAAAAAAAAGATCTGGTTGGCCAGGTCTGGCCAACCACCCTTGAGTTTGACACCAGTGCTCTAAATTGTCCACACGTCAATGCAAGCATGAATTGGTGTTTGTCTACATGCCATGTATAACAAAATGGATGGGTTTGTTCAAATCAGTGGTGGACCGTCAGGGCCTGTAAGGCTTTCTATCGCACCTCAATGTTAAAAATAATTACAGTGATACCTCGGTTTACGAACCCCTTGGCTTACGAACGTTAAATTTATGAAAAATTTACCTTGGCATACGAACTTTTTTTCGTACACGGAACTGCGTCAATGAGTGATGTGTCGTTCGCGAACGAGCCCGTTCTTCCAACAACAAAATGGCAGCCGACTGTTTCTGTCCTCTATTCCCCACCCCCGGTCTTTGGTGAAAGCCACGTGATTGGTCAAGAACGCAGCAGTGAGGGGTGGGGGCTTTAAACATTACAACATTAAAGAGACAGACAGACGACAGTGAGAGAGTTTCAAATTTGATAGTTCAAACGCAGTGTAGACTGCAAGGTTAAAATATCCTGTCAATCAGGCTCCACAAACAACCCGGCCACTCCATTCCATCAAGCCATCAACGACCATCACAAATGTAAATAAAACGACTTTATTATACAGTAGAGTTTATTTCTTTAATTGTAATACCATAGCACATTTATTATACATAAAATATTTTTTGTAGTTTTAAGGCTTACAAAATTAGAAAGTAGAAAATTATGTTTTATGGGGACCTGGGAACGGATTATTCTCATTTTAATTTTTTCCTAGGGGAAATTATTTTTTGGGATACACACTTTTTGCCTTTAACACTCTGTCTGGGAATCAATTAAGTTTGTATGCCAAGGTATCACTGTATCTCCATTTAAATATTATCATTTTAATGGTTTCCTATGGGAAATTAATTTTTGGGATACACACTTTTCGCCTTACACACTCTGTCTGGGAACCAATTAAGTTCGTCAGCCAAGGTATCACTGTATAGCGCTGGCTTGGAAATGAACATGGGACCATCATTACACACGCACACGCATTCACGCACATACGCAAAGCTCACCTTTGATCCAGGTGTTCCTGTGACATGGCAGTAGAGATGAAAATAATAACAGTTAGTACGTGGGTTCACAAGCAAAACAAAACCAGCACATGTTATACTTCTCTCCACAACCTTTTTGGGCAAAATATACGCGCACTAGAAAGAAACACCTGCAGAAATGTGATCGTTTGATACTCTTAATTGCCCATTTGGATGTTGCTGACTTTCCATCTTAAGCCTTGAAGCAGAAAGTGGTTGTTTCAGACCATCCACCAAGCAGCAGGCGATGGTAGAAAGTTAAATTTTTTGTTGTTTGAAAGCACCACTGAAACACATTTATAAAGGGAAATATTTTATTTGCACTGTCCAATGAAAATGAAAAAAAACTACGTTAGGGGTTTTGATTTGTTTATTTTAGGACAAGAACCTGCACAGAAATATACAGTAAAGGAACATTGGGACTTTTTTTTTGGGGGGGGGAGTAGTAGTTTGACCCAATGCAGAAGTGATTACTCACAGAGGATCAGGGTTGAAATCCGGGTTTTTCCCTTCCTCCATATTCTTTGACATAGTTATCTCATGCTTAAGTGGGTTTTCTCCCATGGTCCAAAAACATTCAGGTTTTTTTTATTGAAGACATTCATTGTTCATAGGGATGAATGGGGATTGTAGTATGTACTCATGAGCTGGTCGGCCGGCGACCAGTCGAGGGGTGTGCAAGGCCTCGCGCCCAACTGCGAGCATTAAGTCTACACAAAATGAAGTAAACGTTTATACTTTGAATTTAAAAAAAGTGTAATTTTCATTGGACAGTGACAAAAAATATACAGAGTTTAGAAAACCTACTGTCAGTCAACAAAAAGGAAAAACTAGCGCATATGAAAGCCAAATGTGTAATTCTAATAAGAGGCTCTGCCATTTAACTCCTAATAGTAATTCTACATTGTTAATTATTGATGCTATTTTGTGTTGCACTGCTTACAAGCATAATTTTTGCTGGCATCGGGCTGAAATCACCAATGTCACAATTTCATATTGTGACATGATATTGGCCAATAAATTTGTTTTTATTGACCAATCTTAATGGTTGAAAATGTGTTGCTGCTCTCAATGACGAAGCAACAATGCGAATGGCTGAATAAATGGGAGATTATGGTGGGATCTCCTGAAATGTGATCATTTGAGGTGCATTGATTCCACCCGACGCCAGGCAGGCATTTGATTACACTCACACTTCCTCAGGCAGTTGTTTTCTCAATTGTTAAAATATATATAAAGCTCATTCGTGAAGCCTTAAAGGGTGAGCTGTCACCGTTTTCTCACCACATCTCACACATAAAAGCGAAGAGAAGAGTGAAGGATGTGAAGGAGAAATGTGAAGCTGTGTCCCATTGATTTGAGGTCTTTTCTTCAATGGCTGCCACATGTTTTTTAACACTATTCTGGCAAGGTGCAGTCAAGGTGAGATTGTGGGAAAAGGAAAAGAAAAACAACTGAGGAAGTGTTTGAGTGAGATCTGCTCTTTTTTAAAAGTCACTTGTTTACTTTGAAAGGGCAAACTGAACAAAAGGTAAGTCCAATTCGCCCAAAGTAAACAAAATGACTTTGGAAAGTGAATGGGTATAATTTATTTATGAGAAGTTTGAGATAAATAAATTACAACCAATATGCGGCGAAGGGTCAGCGGCGCAGATGGGGCAACACTCTCCGAATGGGATTTCAGGTTTGGGGCAGTCTCTGAGCTCCTCGCAGACTATTTCGTCGCATAGGACAGTCCCGGTGTCGCACACGCAGATACGACATGGCTCGGGCTTCCACACGTCCTTGTCGCTATAGCGTTGGCCGTCCTGCAAGCAACTAGGAGCACCCTCCTCTGCACAGGGCCAGAGGGCACGGGCGACAGGGTGCATACGGAGGGGATGATGAGATTAAGTAACAACATGACAACAATAGAAATATTTCACAGTCATAGGTGTAAAGTTGAATACCGTATTTTCCAGTGTATAAGACGCACCCAAAAGCCTAGATTATCTTCGAAAGATGACCCTGCACCTTATATAGTATGTGAAGTAATATTTAGCCACAACAGGTCTCGCAAATACTGTCAGCAGCCACGACTCCGTTTCTCCCTGTAGAAGAAGTCATACGTAACCCCAGCCTCTACTGTAGCGCCTTATAATGTGGTGTGCCTTATATTTGGAAAACTATTTATATATTACATTTGGAAAAGTTTTTTCATTCATTGAAGGTGCGTCTTATACTCTGGTGCGCCTTATATAAGGAAACAATTTGAAAATACACCATTCATTGGGGGTGCGCCTATATTCCGGTGTGCCTTATACACCGGAAAATACGGTACTGTATTATAGAAAAGCTTGTGTTTCCGCAGTTCAGTTACAAACCTTCATTTCTACCTAATTTCTTTCCCAAAAATAGTGTTCTAAATTAATTTTGAATTCATATTCTAATTTATCTTTTCGTTATCTGTAAAATTTACTCTTTAAAATGCACAATATGAAGACATTTTTCACTATCTGTTATGATTCTACTACTAATGGGTTTGACCTTTTGAATGCAACTATTGAAATGAACACATTTTATATAACCAACAATGCATACTCTTATTTGACTTAATAAAAAAAGTACATTGAGAGTAAATTACAAATAAAACACATTTTTTTTCAGGTTTGTTGTACCTAAATGTAGCTATGCAATTTTAAAATCAGACTTGATCTTAGTTTTGAATCCCTGGTGGTTGCTACTATCTTTGTGACTGCTTTATATACATGTTAAGAACTTTGTTACAGCTTTAGCTGTGGTTTAAGCACTATGTAAATCAATATGTATTGTAAAATCGTATAAACAGAATATATATATATATATATATATATATATATATATATATATATATATATATATATATATATATATATATATATATATATATATATATATTTTTTTTTTTCATGAACTGCCAATATGTAGTTGGATCACAGTTTGAGATGCTCTGTTACAATGTATTGAGATGCACCCACATACATTATGTTGGAAACAGAAGGACACTCCCCAATCGGTCCTCCTGATACATAGTTTAAGCATTTCATTCCAATACATAAAGCATATCTGACCTATATAACACTTTCGGATTAAGCTCCATAAAAGATGCAAAATATTGCAAACAATTCTCAATGCAATGAAGCGCAGTTGAGCATCACTGCAATCACTCAATTTAACAGCAAAACATTACCTTTACAAAACCAGTTTTGTACCCTCTCTCTCACACACACACACACACACGCACGCACACACACGCACACACACACACACACACACACACACACACACACACACACACACACACACACTAAAGTTTCTCGAATTAGCATTCCCTTCCAGACACTGTTAAATGCACTGTTAAACACAAAATGACTCACAAACTTTAAAATGGATTTGTATGTGTTGATGATCTTCTGTCTGGATATGACAAGTAGGCCTCGTTAGGTAAATTTGTCAAGTTAAAATTTCCCTCCTTATCACTTGCAAATGGTAATTGATCAACATGTTCTACAGCTGGGAATTGACAACCTACCAACCGTACCAATAGAGCACTTCATGCTGACTTCCAGTCTAAAGACACAAAAAATAACCCCTTCCCTGGCGAAACGAGTATACACGCTTTCACAAAAGACTTTTTTTCAGTTGTGGGCGAGTATACATCTCCACAGTTTACCTTTAAAAAGTAGCTACATTCGTATATACGTTTGTTTGCCGTTCTCCATGTGAAACGAGTATTCTTGCGATAGCGCAGAGCTGTGGGATTTCAACGACGAGACTTGCTCCGAGAGCCGTTGTCGTCCTCGCGGTGTTGTTCCCATCCACATTCGCATTCATTTTTTTGTAGCATTTTCAAGCGTTACACCCCAAATGTCTAGTTGATAGTGAATATGAACCTTCCGTCGGAAGCTTGAGTACTTCTGATAACTCTGCCAGTTCATCGAACAATGACTATTTCTCGACAAGTGGGGGGAGCAGAGAGCTTGGAGAAGCCTCGAGTTGTCAGAGGAGTGTATCATTTCACAGGAATAATCTTGGAATAACGAATGATGAAAACCCAGCAGAACTGAGTCCATTTTAATTATTCAGTCTTTTCAGTGATAAAATAATTATAGACTATGTATTGGTATCGATGAGAAGGTTTCTTCAGCCGTCATGTGTACTTCTTGAAGCAGACTAACTAAGCAGAGTGGCGCAGCGGAAGCGTGCTGGGCCCATAACCCAGAGGTCGATGGATCGAAACCATCCTCTGCTAACAATTTTCAAAAAGTACAGATGACGGCTGAAGAAACCTTCTCATCGATGGACCACTCCTGTACGACTGAGAGCTTACACAGACCTATGTATTGGTAGAAACTATTCATTTTGCTGAATAAACTGGAGAGGATTTACGAATTGTTTTCATAGGCAGCATCAACGATACTATCTAGAACATAAATACAAAAAATAGTCTGAAAAAGGAATGTTTTTCACACACAAAAAAAAAAAATGGGGAGGGGGTTAAGGGCCACTGTGAACAACAAAAATCCCCTGTACATCCCAATTGGGATGCTTCAAACCCATTTGAAAGCAACCTATAACACGACCACTGGGTGGCGGTGTAACGTTACAGGACTGAGAATTGCAGACACTAACTCAAATATCTGAAGCCCCCCCCCGCCCCCCTCAAAAAGTGAAACTCGGGACTGCTTTACATTTAGAGGACACGAGAGACCGATTTGACATCCAGACGCCAACTTGGCACGCCAATCTGATGCCTCTCAGTGCTGCTACTGTACTTTGAGGTGGGCACCCCCCCATCCGCAACAATGAGCTCGTTGGTCTTGTGTAACACTGGAATTGATTTTTCCACTCACAAATGTTTTGATTACATGTGCAATCCATCCTCCCCCGCCTATCCTTCAAATACAGTAGCTGTGTTTACCTTTAGAAAAAGTGCTCAGGTGGAGGTGATTTTAAGGCCCTCACTGCGTAAGCCATGAATGAATGCGTCCTTTTTGGACGGGTAGACAGAGCGGGCAATTCACGAACTTTGAGGCAAACACAGGCCGCGTTTTTGGGAGCCCACCTTGGTTAGGGGGATGGGTACGGGAGGGGGGGGGGAAATCAGCTTTCATGCAAACACCTTTTGATGTGCTGTCAAAGACATACGTCCGCCTCGATCAAAAGAAGACATTGTGATTATGCAAATAAGACTCATGTTGGCAATTTTTCCATCCAGAAGAGTGTAAGTGCTGGTGGCGGAGGAGGAGGGGGGAGATGAAAAGCATAAAGTGTTCCCAGGTGCATCTTGAAGAGCTGTTTTTCATCTTATACTGTCTAGTTCGTTTGTTGCACTTTTTTTTCACAAAGGGTCAAAGAGAGACGCAAGGCTTCCTCAGTTGACTTTACCACCACTTTCCAGCCAGAGCTTTTTGGGGAACGTAACCTGAGAACTGACTGGCCCATTTTTAGGTGCAAATTCAACTTGAATCTGCTCTCTAGAAGATAACAAAAGCCCCTCTCTTCTATGTCTTCCCCACCAATCATCTCTCGCTTGCCAACGGTCGCATTTTATGGCCGATCTTTAAAGCAGACGGAACATTTCCTTATGGAACGTTACTCCTGGAGTTGATCCCTCACTCTTAAATCGCTTGTGGATACTCAATTAAACTTTAGAGGGACTAAAGGGCAAATTTACGCGATTATTGATGGAGTGATGTTTATTTTCAAGCAAATATTACTTGAAAAATGAACTTGAAAAGAGGAGACAAGCTTGGATTTGCCTGAATGCCCTCTGACGGCAATGGAATGTGATCACTTTTCACCCAAAGGCCCTTGAGCCTGACCACCTTTCATTTGTTTCCTGCCCACCCTTCCTCTGCCTCAATATCAGTGAATCTCAAAGTATGGCACTTCTAGTGGTATATGTAAGAACGAGTGACTTCATTAGATTGCTAGATAGTACAATTGTTAAGTAGTTCAGTTGCATTTTACTGTAAAGTACAATAGAAAACGTTTTCCCCTAAATATTCATGTTCAGTGTGAATGATAGGACGGTGGAAAAAAATTATTGGCACCGCCCTACCCACCCTCGAGGACTTGCACACTGCAAGAACCCAAAAAAGGGCGCAGGAAATCCTACTGGACCCTCTGCACCCTGCCCACCACTTTTTCCAGCTACTCCCCTCAGGCAGGCGCTACCAATCCATGCGCACCAAATCCAGCAGACATTTAAACAGATTCTTCCCCCAAGCTATTAACTCTCTAAACAGTAACCCAAATAGAACTGTATAATGCCTCAATTTTTCTCCATTTTTTAAGGATACAGTGAGACCTCAACTTACAAATACCTTATCTTACAAACTTTTCGTCTTACAAACTTCAAATTTCTGAAAATTAAACCTTATAATAAGCACTATTTTCATAATACACACCCACAACGGCTGGCGAAGTGATCTTCGGCGGAAGCACACGACCGAACAGCACCAGAGGTTAAGTTACCAACAGTCCTTATGAAAGGTGACTCTCCTTCCATAAGCCATCAACGACCATCAAAAAGGTAAATAAAACTTTATTTTACAGCACAGTTTATTTCTTTAATTACAGTCCTCATGTAATGCGCCTCTCTTTCCAAACAGCAATTCCCTTTGACCTTCGACCTCCAACGCCATTCCATCAAGCCGTCAATGACCATCACCAATGCAAATAAAGTGACTTTATGATACAATGCAGTGTATTTCTTTCATTACAATACAATAGCACATATATTATACATAGAATAAGGTATGTTGTGTGTAGTTTTAAGACTTATTTAGTTGAAAAGTATATTTTATGGAAACCTGGGAACGGATTATTCCCATTTTAATGGTTTCCTATGTGATTTTTTTTTTTTGAGATACACACTTTTCGCCTTACACACTCTGTCTGGGAACCAATTAAGTTCGTAAGTTGAGGTCTCACTGTACTAGTGCAGCGTGTACGACCGGAGACAAATGATGATGATATTGACAAATGATGATGTAAACAATGTTATCATTGTTTACAATAATATAGATACTTTAAGGAATAAAAACATGATTAAAATGTGCTAAAATGCCATTAACAACTACAAATAAATAACTGAATAAATAAAGATACAGTAAAGTCTCGTTATATCGATATCGGTTATATCGATAGTACCGCTTATTACGATACTATTTCTATGAACGCAAGGAGAAAATTACATGCGCGCAGGGTCGGATATATCGATAGTCCTGGTTATATCGATATTTTTTCAGACTCCCGAGAATATCGATATAACGAGACTTTACTGTATTTGAATCAGGTGCAACTGGTGCACAAATTAAAACTAGGAATATATATATATATATATATATATATATATATATATATATATATATATATATATATATATATATATATATATATATATATATATAAAGTGAAAGGTGAATAGACAGTTAAGAAGAGAGTAGTAGTGTTTTTAAAGCACGCACAGGTGTCGGTAGTAGGACTGGGGGGGACTATGGGGGGAGGGGTTAAGTTAAACACCCATGGGGCATCAAAGCAAAACTTTGAGATTTAGCTCCAGCTTTTGTGTTGAATTATCATTTATCATTTTACTCACTTATTTTTATGCCACAGAAGTCACAAGTGGACACTGACACTTGGTAGCCAAAAGGTGCACACATACACACACAAACACACACCTGCGCATCACCTCTTGCAAACTGTCTCCAACTTGTGCGTAAACGCATTGCACCATGCACAAAAATGACCCTTGAGATCTTTCAGGGAGAAAGAAGTGGAAAGCAAAGTAAAAGGCACTTACGATTGTCATCCTGGCATCTGACGATGGCTAGTAGGCACACTTGTGCGGCTGCAAATAGCAGTAGAGTCCTTGAATCCAGGAAGCGGACCATGTCTAAATATTAGACACGCAGCGGCCCTGGAAGGAGAAACTTGTTGCGCAAAAGGGAGTCTCTGAAAGTGCGTGCGTCCTCCAGCGATTTCAAAGCAGCACCATTAAACAGTCACCCTTGTCAAGCAGGCAACCAAGGGTAAAGGAGGGGAAAAGGGGGTGGGAAATCCAGCAGGCAGGACTCGAACCTGCAGGAACAAGCTTAGCACCGACCACTTGGAGGGCCACAAGCAGTAGTTGTATGTCCCTGTTACCTTGAATGAATCTCCGTATATTCCCAAGGACCAGGCCAACCCCTTACCCCCAGTGAGGCTGAAATCCGAGCCCACTTTCCCTCCCATTCTGTCTACCGGGTCACACACCCAACCACCCTGCACACACAACTCGCCTCCATCACTCCTAGACCACTCCCTTCCCCACGTGCTGCCACTGAAGCCCCCTTTCTTAAAAAAAAACCCCTTTCATCCCAAATTTGCTCCCCTCCTCCTTTTTCCTCATATGGTTCATAGAAAGCTTTTTATGCTTTCTCCTCTCTCCTTTGTTGTGACCTCAATGCACTCCCAACAGGTGTCATGTGGGGGGAAAAACTACACAAATCATCAAATAATCTGAAAACGCGAATTTCCCCTCAAACTAGAAGGTCACGTCACACATGACAGCATGTCACAACAACCTCATAGATCACCAAATCGGCCTTCGAGTGGAATCTGACAAAAAAAGAATCACATCACACCCCTGAGGCTGACTTGAAAATACCGACGCGTTTGCCTCGACAGGTTTGTTCAAAAGTGCACATATTTTGAAGTGGTTTGCACTGGACTGAAAAAAAAAACTGAAAAATCACACTTGAGCTTTTGTCTGCAAAATATGACACGTTTCGAAAATTGGGCTCAGTTACACAAGGTAATACGAATCAATTGGGGGAGCATTTGGATTCCAGGGGACATATTGCTATTTCATATTCTGTATAGAAATATGCGGATTTCTGGAGTGTCTGGCCTGTCACGTTTTGCATCACCACCCTGATGGCGGGTGCGGATCCCAAAAAGCAGGCAGGAGGGAGCAGGAGGTTGTTTGACAAATTGTATTAAAATAAAGGTCAGCGGGAACAAAATGTAAAACATCAAAATCATCTGAACAGAAAAAAGTATCAAAAGAAAACCAAGTGTAAAAGTCCGCCAAGGTTAAACAAACACATGCACAGCATACAATGCATGCAATTGCAGACAAAGCATGCAACAAACAATGACCCGACACCGGATGGTCGTGCCGGGAGTCCTTTTAAGTGTCACTGATTAAAACGACCACCACCTGCGAGGCTGCAGGCAGGGCTGACGTCGCTACCCGTTGGTCGCCAATCCGAACGTGGCAGTCCGCCACTGATCGGGACGACCAGCACCTGTGCAGGTGCAGGCGGGGCCGACAGCGCCACCCGTTGGTCGCCAACCAGATCATGACATGGCCAAAATGAGTTGGTCTTCTTTCCGCTACTTGTTTCTGAAAATGTATCGTCGAGAGAGTCGTTTTGAATTCTGGGCGATTGTGAAGTAATAGTGGGGCTAATTTACCGCACTACATTGCTTTTCTACACCCTGAGTTGGTAGCAAGTCTCTGCAAACATCCATCATTTACAGTGGCGGGCCGTGCATGTCACTCCTAAGGCTTCAGTAGTGCTACGTCTGAATCACTCCACAGCTCCACAGAGTGAGGTAAGATTTACTACACGTCCACTAGAGGATGCAGTTAGCCAGGAAATAACTTGTGACTTGAAGAACCTTAAGAAAACGGTTCGAATTTTTACTATGAACGTGTGGATTCATGATAACCTCATAAAATTGCAATGTTTTTTGATATTTTTGCGAGTTACGGAACTGTCCAACCTTTCTTAATGATGTCCAGGGCCTGAATAACTGATTGTGAAGGTGTCCAGGTAGATTTCTGACCCTGGTAACAAATGATGGCTGAAATGTGATTGGTTAAATGCTTAGATATGAAAACACACATCTGGAAGCAGCACAGCAATGGAAATCAATGAAAGGAAGCTGAAAGATAATTTGGAATTATTTAACAAGAATTCATAGACAAAATATAATTAACATCAGTCTATGATTCAGATATTTTTAGGCCAGCAGAGAAGGCCTTGCAGTTTTGGCTGCATCTTTTGTAAGGTCCTCACCTCGAAGCAGGTTGTGGGTGGCCTTTGGTCTTTGACGTTTACCACTTTAATGGCCACGGCGGCAGCTGGTGCGCCGCAGTCTCTTCTCTCTATCCACTTGGTCAATTGGGGGAAGACGTGGTGGAGGGTTGTGTATGTTGCTTTGCGACAATCATTAATTAAGTTCCTCCATAATTACAAGGATATCCCATCATAAACACCTGCAGGTGTTGCCGCACACTTGCATAGGAGCCGACGACTCATGCCAAAAACAATTTCATTCAATGAAATTAGTGCGCGAGCCAAAGAGGGAAACCTCTGACTTCATCCTATACTACAAGCTAACATTTTCACTTGGTAATTTACACATTGCCATCAACATTGCTGGTCTTCATTTGGATGCGAAGCTATTCGCGGGTCACGTGGAAACGCTACAGAGAAATCAACGTATTTAAAGGACAACCGACACCTTTTTTTTTGTCAGAAAAACGTTTTATAGCATCTAAAATACGTAAAACATGCAGGCTGATATTTTTAGTCTAATGCAAAACACCAATAAAATCAGTTAAAGTGTCCCAAAACTACTTCAAAATGACACCGGAAATGGCGAGTTTCAGAAGATCCCGCCCCCTTGTTCGTGACGTCACACCAGGACGTCTTGCCTTGCTCTAGAATCAAAACAATGGCTTCAGATTCAGAGAAGATGCTTTCTTGTTACTCATCCAGTTATGAATATGATTCAAATAGTTCGGAAGAGGAAAGCATAAATGTTTGCAACCTATTAAAGAAGTCCTCCCATATCAATTCGAGTCGTCAGGACTCCAATGTAGCGTCCCAGAAAATGCACAAGATGGCGCCCAAGCTCTGTTGGAAATGGGCTGATTTGTCCACTGGGAATTTGTGTCAACTAGTATCAAATAGCAGTCTCGGTGCAACACACAACGATTCACCATCGCGTTATTTATGTTTTTTTCCTTCTAATTTCCCCATCAAAACGGATGTTTTCAGACCAAACAAAGTACCCAAAATGCATTGTGTGTCGCTTTCTCGGTCAGGGGCGTTCCAGACGTGACGTCACGTCAGGCATCGTCATCAACTTGAAAACAAGACTTCCTGAATATTCAGTGCGAGTCTTAAAACCTAAAATGTAGCTATATGGATATACGGTGGAATCTTTGTAAAATATGCTCAGTAGAAGTCACTTGAAGTGATTTTACAAATTATGGACACAACTTGTCCGGAGGCGTCGGTTGTCCTTTAAGGTAGGTGTGCTTAGAGAGTGATATAAAACACAGATTTAATTGACATATCATGTTGATGACTCCTTCATAGCCCCAATGTCAGCCAAGCCCTGGTCAATTTACGTTGCAATGTAATAACAACAACGTCAGATGGTCAAGCGTGTGCGCTCACAATTCAAGTACCATTAAAATTTAATGAAAGCAAAAAAACAAAATGATGGGAAGCGTCTCCGTCTGGAGTTGTTTCGGAATGAGGTCTGGAAAGCCAATCATTGGGGAAATGATGGGAGAAAGGCAAGAGAAAAAGAGTCTGAGGCAGTTGAAGGAATTTAAAAAAAGAAAGATCGAGTCGGAAGGTGGGTGGGAAGGATGGAATGCAGGAGGGATGGATGACGCGAGGGCAGGATCGGGGGGAGAAAGTGGTGAATGTGAGTGAGACGCCGCCGGCGCACAAAGCAGGGCGAGCGTTCAAACTGAGGCTGTGTGACATCGTGGTAACAAAAAGTGATGACATCACAAACCAGTTTGCCGCAAGTCACAAGAAAACTGCTTCTCGGGTAACGACTACTTGTGGCGGAGATTGTGAACGCCATATAACTAAATTGAGAAAATATGAGTCGCGATTGGGCGTTTTGAGACCAGATCAATCACAATGTCATTTTCAGTCAATAGCAAGTGACAAAATGGCCGCCGCCAGAGATGGACGATAATGGCTGCTTAATTTCGATTGCACTATCATCATCATTTTAATCACAATCCTGTTTTTAGACTAGCATAGAACATTGTTGAAAAAAAAACTTCCCCTTGAAGGCAATGTTTCTTAACTCACGAATTCATTCGGGAATTGAAAATATGACATAGAGCGCCATTCCCGAATTAGTTCGGGTTTTGTTTTTTCTTGCTTGGGAGCAAAGAAAGCGCTGGCCAGACCTCTGGCAATGTTTTTTCCTCTTCCACGAGGGGGTAGCATTTCCCCATTTCCATGTTAGCGCTTTGTTCCAGCTTCAAAGGACAGTCATTTCATCTGTGCTGTATGTCATGCATATTAGCATATTTGACAATAAAGCTGACTTTGACTTCAGCTGTTGTTAAAGCGCGACATAAACCAACATGTATGAATTGCATTGTATTTTGGACAACCACCCCCATTTCAAGCTCATATAACTCCAGACCCATATAACTTAGGAATTAACTTTTATTCTGATGAAAGAAGAGAGTCTAAGGTCTGCATTGAATGTTTATGTCTTTCGCTGCATTTAATGTTTATGTAGTCCTAAAACTCAATATTCTCTAGGTCCTGGAATTCGAGTGGCAATGACAAAAACCCTGGCACTGATGTGCACATATTTTTGTCTGGCAGTGAATGAGTTAACTTTTATCGAGACAAGGCACATACTGTATTTTTATAACCTTACCATACGTACACGTATCAGAATCAGAAAACCTTTATTCGTCCCACAATGGGGAAATTTGCAGTCCACAGCAGCAATTTGAAAGGGGATCGGGTGGGGGCAGGGGGTAAAAGGATAGAAAAGCATAGTAAAATAAAAATGTCAACTGTATATTGTAAATGTGCAAAACCGTTTCATAAAAAACTGTACATAGTGCAAGTATCCAGAAAGGCATATTGATATATTGCATCAACCCATAATTACAGCACAAGTATGGTACGGTTTGCGCTCATTCCGTTGCGTTTCTGTTCATTTGTATAAATGAGTCTCTCGAGGAAAACCTTTAAGAAGCAGACTATTGACAATCATTTTTACACCTCCAATAACCCTCGAGTCGCATCCTCCCCCAAACAGCGCTCTTATGAACTGCAATGTTTATTGACAGAGAGTACAGAAACCAGAACACTAATATGCCTCCAGAATGGCTAAATAAATCCCAAAAATTGCCCATAAATAAATGATACTTTATTGATGTCGAGGACCGCCCTGGGAGTGAGGCTTTCTAACCATACATAGGTTAATTGTATTTGGAAGCAGCATTGGCATTGATGCTGACGCGTGTGTTTTTCCCATTTTTGCACAGGATGTGAAGCTCTCGCTTTTATATGAATAGAATGCGGTATTGTCCGCGTGGATGATGTGACGCAGATGGAAACGCTTCCATCACAAGCTTCTACAACAGCTTCCTTCGATACTACTCTGATTTCAGACGTGTGTGTATACGGTGATGTGTCAGAGAGGCCATCTTTGTGTACCTGCTCCAGACTCAAGCAAGACACACGCCTCTGTCTGGCTCGCAGCATGCATAGTCAACAGGCCAAACCCGGACGTGTTTGCAGAAGTCAGCAGCCGTCTCAAACAAAGCGTGCACTATTCTGGCAAGCAGTGACCGACACCAAAGTGCCAGTCCGGCTTCTACCAAGATCATCTTTCAGGGAGAACATCCTCAATGAGAGGGAAGTAGAGTTTTGTAGGTTTCGTCATAAAGCAACGCACAGGAATTGGCGGAAACATGCCTAATTTTATGTTTTAAGGACATTTTTTTGGTACGTTAATCAAAGTGTTAGAAAATGGATGTAAACTTGTGTGAAAAAAGCAGTGGTGGAAATTTCACGAGTGTTCACACATAACTCAACTATGCTACAGACTTCACACTCCAATACTGTCTTTGTATGATGAGTGAGATCTAAAATCCAATTTAGACCAATAGACAAAATTAAAGCAGTGAACGTCTATAAGCGTAGTAACAATCAAGACTATGCAGTGGGAGTCTGTGTAGGCTCTCAGTTGTACAGTAGTGGTCCATTGAGGAAAAGGTTTCTTCAGCCGTCATCTGTACTTCTTTAAAGATGAGCCTCAGAGTTTACAACGAGGTGGAGGATGTGGGTGGAAGGCAAGTGAGGGGTATCATAAAGCCGACAGCAATCAGACTGCTGGAAAACCACAATGAAGAAAGAGAAGTAGAAGTATAACTTTAAGAAGCTATGTTAAGTAGCTAGGCTAGGCTAACGCCAGGTCTAGCAATAGCACTAGCTTCAGGTTGCTTCTTATTTAGATCTCGTTCCATTTCTTATCACCAATCATGGAGTCTGTGACTAGCCCCAACTCATTGCCTTTGTAAATAGTGTGAAGGTTTAACATTTACGATTCAAGTGGCCCAATGTTTTGCGAGCAGAAGCTGGACAAAAATTCACTTTTAACATAATTTACACCAGAGGATAATCATTTTGTATCATCTTTAAGAGATATGAGATGATCTGGCCTGACCTAGGTCAGGAGTTAGAATTCAATTTAAGCCTGATGATCGGTTTGTGTGGTCCAGTTGTTTCTGCCGATAAGGAGGTGTACACATCAGCAATCTGTGTTTTCTGATAAGGTCAAGCAGCATTGAAGCAGAACACCTGATCTCTGGATTTATGCTGGATTTGCATCGACAGATACGCATCTGATTATTTTTCCCCACATTTGGCAGAAGCTTGGATTCGATCTGACTATCAGATTCCACATATTTGTTTTCAATTCCCGTTATGAAGGTCTATGAAGCGTTATTATTATCATCATTGAGCATAACCACATATTCAAATCACAACTTCCCACTAATGACACAATTTGACACGGTGCGAGATCACGGTGCTTGGAAATTAGACAATGCTAAAGGGTGATGATTTGCTTTTGAAGGCAGGGAGCCAGACAGACTGACTGAAACAAATGCCTTTGCACGTCCAAACGCTGAACCTGCTGCGGAGGAAATACGGTGGATGGACATGCTAATAGAGAAAGCAGACATATTCAGAGCAGCAGACAGAAGTAGAGAGTCAGTGTCTGTACACTTTTAAAGTTTCAAGTGTCACTGGCGCAGTTATTAGGAGCCTTTTGAAATTTGTTGCTTGGTCTTTCTTATTCTTTCATAAGTCACTGTTTGAAGACAAAAATGTTTGTTTCGTAAAAATGTATAGGACATGACACACAAAGGATTGGCAAGGCACCTATATGACCCTGAACAGGTATGTGAGATAGAAGGTAGATGTATAGATGGTTGTTATTGGAGAGTTCCAGACTGAACTTTGTGATGAGAGCAAAGCAAAAACAGCTCCCTTAGATAGACATTGCAGAAAATAGACAGTGTGGACAAGGATTCAATTCAATACTTTAACGACATTGAGCTGGTGAACAAAAGTAAGGCTACCTTGAGTGTTGATGAAAAACAGACAGCATTTTATGACTTAGGTCACCTCGATTCTCAACCAAAAAGGCACTATAGTGCCGTCAATGTGAGCTGTCACGGTCGTCCATCGTGAAAGATTTCTTCAGCTTCAGCTCCTCTTCGCTTAACCATCTGGAATCATTCTTTTCAAAGAAAATAAAGAAAAATGGGGAGGCTGACAGAGACTTTGTGTTTTGACTTAAAAGGGGAAATTAAATGGAAATTGACTTTTTTAATTGCACGGATGCAAAAATTGGTTTTTGGAGTGCTGCAGTGAGGTAGATCTGCCTATCTTATCTGTGTTTTTGCAGTAGGTAACCTCTGAACTGGTTGCCAGTCAATCGAAAGGCACATTCGCACTCACAATCACACCTAGAGAAAATTTAGAGTGTTTCATTAACCTGCCATATATGTTTTTTGGATGTGGGAGGAAGGTGCAGAGCATGGAAAGGGAGTTTGGAGACTGAATCAAACCCTGACCTTTCAGTACTCTGAGGCGAATGTGCTAACCAGACTAACACTGTGCCATTCATGGTCAAAAATAAAGCAGGTCATATCTATAAATTATCTTCTAGTCCAATGACAACTTTTTACTTTTCCAGCTGAATCAATACAGTCTTGCACTGTCACTGCTGTGCACTGCTCTCACTTACTCCATTACACACACAAACAGACAACATTGACTTCGTCATGTAGGCGGATACACTCACACATATAAGACACTAGGCTTCCTCAAATAGAAGATTCCTCACACCCAAGTGAGATTTTGGAATTTTTTCCTCGGCTCCGTGCCCTTTTGGATGAGTCGAGTTGAGAGGCATGCTAACTTGATGTTACTACACAGGAGGGATGACATCAACATGTCTATGGGCTCTGATGGATGTTCAGTCCTAGAAAGCTGCCAACTTGCCCGACCCAAATCATATGGCGGCGTCATGTTTGAGTAAAAGTTTTTACAAACTGTTACAGATGACGAGTCAAAGCATAAACTGGGAAATTGAGACTATCAAGCGATGTTGATCTCCTTATATTAAAGAAAAGACCACTCGTCCTGTTCATGTCAGCAACAAAGATGGGCTGGATGGTACCTCAAGTAGCTTTTGGTGAGAAAAGCAGCTTATACCCGTGACTCGTTGCCTCAGCTGACTTTTAATGAGCGAAGCGGGGTAGGTATACCCAGACTGGTTGAAAATCACTCACCGAGTAAACAGATAATTGCACACAAATAAACATCGTCTGGCAGTAAATGAGTTGATTTACATCACACACCGTAATTGAACATTTTTTATACAGATTTCAGCAAACATCATGGAAGTTGATACAAATAATTTGCTTTCGCAGGCCACATAAAATGATATGGCGGGGTGGATCGGGGACACCGGGCCTTGAGTTTGATACCAGTGATCTAGACAGATTGGAATTTCGTTAAGAGTCCAGCAGTTGGTAGACATTTATTTTGAAGGATAATATGATATTATGTCAAACTATTTTGGTATCATAGTCTGTCATATATTTTAAATTATGAGCACAGACAATTCCTAACATTAATCGGTGATGTCAACTATTGGCAGGGCATTATTTTGCATTGGAACCTCAGTGGCCCGGGATATCTTCTCGACTTTTGAACACTATTCGAACACGAGACTCAAGAAAAGAATTCACTGTGACAAGAACTCGATAACAACCTAATGGGGAAAGTGATACTTGCTGCCCTCCCGTCACTGTGGTTACGTTGAATGGCTTAATAGGGCTGAAAACCATCCACATGCTGTTTTATCTGCTGAGGAGATCCCCTCAAGAGTGGTTGCTCATTCTTTTCAGTCTCAACCTAAGCCTCTCCGGAATGCCGGAGTGGCGGCCCTCAGTGTGCGCAGCGTGCATTGTGTGTGCAGTCGGGCGTTGTGATTCTGCTCGCAGGTGTGTGTATGTGTGTGTCAGATGTGTTTAAATGTACAGCGGATGTCAGCTGGAAGGATCTCCGTCTATGCTTTTCAATAGGTGGCATCAGTCTTTTTCTCAGTAGGGAAACAACACTGATGTTCAAAGGCTAGTTGTGGATCTCTGCGATTTACAGAATGTTGTTTCTCAGTCACAATTTGTAATCTCTCAATTACTTGAACTCATTATCCTGGAAACCCTACTACCCACTCTGATGGACTCTCACACTGCAATAATCGAAACAACAGTGCGGAAAATCCTACTGGACCCTCCGCACCCTGCCCACCATCCTTTTCCGGCAACTCCCCTCAGGCAGGCGCTACCGATCCATGCGCACCAAATCCAGCAGATAATTTAACAGTTTATTCCCCCATCGCCATTGACTATAAACAGTAACCCAAATATAACTGCATAGTGCCTCTGTGTATTTTTTTATGGTGATACTAGTGCAGTGTGTTCTAATGGAGACAAATTCCATGTGTGTTCTACATACTTTTTTCTGATACAAGGAAAGGTTTACAGATGATACAAAGGTGTATCCATGTATAGACGGTATTCACAAATCGCTATACTTTACCATGAAAAACCTAAACCATGCCAGAATATCACACCCCTTCAAATATTATCAGAACAGTGAGACCATGGATGCTATGAAGCGGAGCTCTATGATGGTGAAGCGCCAGTGTGGCCGCAAAAGGGCGGAGGTGCTCTTACTTTGGCATCTCAGGTATTTTATAGAGGAGAAGGTGGCCCCTGCAAATTATCCTGCAAACCCCCTCCAAGCCCCCCGCCTTGCCCGCTCCGTCTTTCCTGCCTTCCACCCACATCCTCCACCTCGTTGTAAACTCTGAGGCTCATCAATGGCCTTTCTTATTTGGGATGTTTGTTTATCAACATGTGGTTTAATTTAATGTAGTTTTTTTAATGGGGTATTGAGATTGTTGATGGTGGCTTCATCCCAAAAGGAGGGCAAGTGAGAAAAAAGGAAATGGTGGTTGGCATGCATGGAGTGACATGAAGGTACAAAAATGCGGGTAAAAATGTAGATGACCAGGTCAGGTGGGTGTTACTTTTGGGGTACATAATCCTACTCATGGCCCATGGTTAGGTTTGGTTAGAATTGTGTCCTCCGGTGTAAGATAATCTTGTGCATGCGTGTGTATGCGAGTGTGTGGTGTCCTAAGGTGTAACTCCCTCCCAAACTTAGCGACACAATGAAGCTCTGTGTGGTGAACCTGAGGAATGCTGAGGATGGCAGGCCAGGAACGAGAAAAGAAGGAGTTCGGAATAGTCGCGTGATGGAGAGATGGAGATAGTTGGGGCTAGGGCAGGGGAATTCAACAGAAATGACAATAACGGAGATGAGAAGACTCAACCGTCAGTAGAAACATAAAATGTGACTGAAATGTCTGTAAAATCCTTTAAAAAAATCAGTTATTTGTGTTTTCCAGACTGTAGGCAAGTGTGTGACATGCAGGATCTACTGTCTGAAACAGTACAACAATCCAAAGAGCTATGTTGAGTTTTGTAGGGTCCACAGTTAAATGTTCCAATAACTGGCACATACTTACAGTAACTGGTGTGGCAGTCAATGTATTTGTGTTTAGTGACATATCTGCTGTATGCACCACATGAACCACCAGAATTCACTCACTAGCTCATGTTTAAGAGGTTTAGTGGATGAAATGCTACCTTCACACATATTTTTTAATGTTCATTTCCCCTCATACCTTCTGGGCTTTACTTCTAGCAGAAGTCACTAGTTGCCTCATTGTCACACCCATTGCCATGGGCGGGATTTAAGGGACTATGCCCGCCCACCAAGATCCTTGAGCACACCCCTCAATTTGAGGAATTGCAGGACAGTAAAGTCTGTGATTGTAAAGGCAGGGATGAGAGAGAGGTGATGGCAGATTTGTTTATGGACTCCACTACACTGAGAAGGCTCCTGAGGTCTGAAAGGAGAGAGGGACTGATCTGCAAATTCAGCTCAATTTTATAAATTGTGAAGAATTCGTATAATTTTTTGTGATATTGTCGTGTAGTTACTACACAGTATTAAATCCTACGGTTGTTGTACAACAGTACGAACAGTGTTCTAGATTTTATTATTTGTGTTGTTGGATTCTCTGACCCAAGTCCAATTCATCGAAGAATCAACATTCAACTGATTCATCATTTATTCTAAGCACCGGTATTCATACATTGCAGACCTAGTTGAGATATTTTGCGCATTTCACACACTTCCATTCAAAAACACCAATTGTTATTTGACTTGACTTGTCCAGATTAGTAATCCAGTCCAACACTCGGGGGATTTTCAACAAGCGAAAACAGGTCACTGGGCCAATTTAGAACACTACCTGCATGTCTGGACAAAAGGCCAGTGTTCAAGTTGCTTTAATATGCAGCACAAACAGCAAGGTGGAAATTGCTCTTCAATAGTAAAAGAAAAAAAACACATCCTGCCATGCTATATATAATTAACTTGTGTTTGAAGTTGTTTATATGTGTTAGTGAATATAAAGCTTTGATAGATTTTCGTGAATGTGAAGGCTGGAAATAGTGAACATTATATTTTGGTCCACTGTTGGCCATGTGAGACAGCTCAATTCACGGTCAACTAAAGAGACACGACTGTACAGGTATGCTGCTGAATGATGCTTGGGAAAGTTCATTTATATGTAAACAGAGGCGCCATTCACCGGTACAGTACGCTGTCAGAGTCCTATTCCAAAGAAGCCCCCCGCCCCTTGTGGTAGAAATGCACCCTGGCTTGGTCAGCAAATGAGTAGCAATCCACTAAGCTGATTATGGTGCACAATTAAACAAAATGAATCAAACAATCTTGCCAACCGATTCTGATGGTATAGAAGTGATCATCTACTTCTAATGGACTTATTGTGAAATAAGGAATTCAAACAAAACAGGTTACCAAAGTGTCCAAAGGGGTATAACAGTCAGTACTGATTTGGGCATAACAGAAAAGTCTTTTTTTGTTCCTTTTTCAGCAAGCACACTAGCTTTTTTTAATCAAGAGAATATGTTGATGTCTGTTTGCCAACCTTAAATATGAGATGCCATGTTGTTTGGCACCTTAAAGTCCTGTCAATGCCAATGTAACTGAAATTCTAGGTACATTTAGACAGGACTAAACATATGTAGAAATCGTTTGCCATGAGCGGTTATCCAAAATGCATATATTGATAAAGAAACACATATAATCCACAAAATACAAGACATACTTGTGTAAACAAACCTAGTCGAGATTTCAACCCCTCATAAATTACACTTTCAGTTCTTTGTTGTTGGAAGCATCAGTCAGCAGCAACAGAATGGCTTGACTCCTTTCTTTCTAGATTAATCCTAATTGCTCTTGGCAGAAAATGTGAGACACAATCTTTACTTTCTAAACATTTTGTCGAAAGTGCAAAAATCCGGCTTTGAAAGACTCACGTTTATTCTGTTTTTCCATTGTGTATGCCATGTGTGGCCATCACTAGACTCCAACCACCGAGGACTCCAACTAAAGAATGCACAGTGTGGGTTTCAGACGATATCCTGCTTTTGCAATTGGCATATATGGATAAAATGAACATAAATTGAATGTATTGATCAACTGAGTTGGTACATGCCTGGTGATAGCCCAAACTAAGACAATAATGTGTCATCAAGTCGTATCAAATCGTCATCTTCAAAGACAACGGCAAAAGACATTTAGAATGTCTCAAGAACTTCCGAAAGATTTATGGAACAGGCAGACAGTGTAGTAAGACATGATATTTTTGAATTGATGTCAGGGTGCTTTGCTTATTCTGGATGTCGTGTACATTAATTCCTATGAAAAGGACGCTCCGCCTTGTGTACATTTTCTTCACAGAGAACCCTCTATACATCCGCGGCTTGATGAAGCCTTTGGCCTTGGCGTAGGAATGATGCTGCGCCCAGGTAGCTCAAGGTGTTGACTGTGACTGCAAACAGGGAAGGCTTTTTAAGCGGCAGAGAACAGGACTGTGTCAATACTGGCGAGCTGACTGGGACAAGGTTCTGATTTATTCGATGGTGTTAGGTGCTAGATTTAGCTGTACTACCAGGTTCCAAGGCTATATGAAATGCCTACTTTTTCCTCAAATAAATGACATTACAGCGCAACCAGGTGCTGGATGAAAAATGATTTTGGTCAATTATGTGAAGGGAAATGGAAAGTAGGGAGCAGATGCAGTTATGAATGGCACAAGGTGTATGATTTAAGACAATGACAACTGAGCGAGTTGTCACTGATATATGTACAGTGCTAACTAGCTTAATTGCAAAGATCACATTTTTAGGAATAATTTCAAGTTTGATTCAAATTGTATGAGCATGTGTCATTCAGACAAGTCATACAGCTTGCTGGAGTGTTTCCATTAATTAATCAAGCCGCTTCTCAAAGGAATGTTGGCATTCTTGACCAAGGCATCACAAGCTCAGACAAAACAAACTATCGTTGTTTTTTGACTTGGGCAAAACAAAAGACTTCAATCTTTGGACAGGAAACAAATTCCCCTCAATCGGCTGCTTCTCAATCACAACTGAACCCGATCTTGATCTCAGTATTGACTTTGGAGAAGCAATAGAAGAGATGTTATCCAGGGATTGGACATCAGACATAACGTATAACTTAGAAAGACTGGGGTTCATCAAACTTGTGAATGTTTCAACATACTGTTTTTCATATTGGTCTAGATTTGTTTTCAGCGAAACTAGTCTGGAGAATTTTCCGTTCACAGCAAATATCTCTGTGTTGAAAATACATTTCTCTTGCCTCCTTTTGAAGGACTTGCGAGAATCAAGCACAATAAACAGGAGCCCCCACCCCCCTCCCCTCTGAACATCCACAACAAAAGCAAATAGCCGAGCTTGGCTGTCGCTTTATTAGCGGTCAGCTGGTTCCCATTAGAAGGGCTTTGTGAATCGCTATCGCCTCTCAAGAATCCCAAACAAACTGACCCTGGGCTCTGTTTGTCTCCTTCTAACCTCTCACCAAATCGGTCGTGCCTCTCTAAGAAATATCCCTGGATACTGCGACCTTCCCACAAATGTGGGGGGTAGGTCCAAGTGATTCCTCTGGCCATTGATGTGAGACGGCTACTTAGGTGCATATGGTGTTGAATGAATGATTGACTTTGCCCAGACATTTTTAAAGAGGTCAGACAAATGAAACATGTCGCTAATTGTTGTATTAGATGGGTACCTCAGAGTCATGAACCCCCTCCAGACTCTTTTACCCAACTTCAGTCACTCTGATAGCTCTCAATTTAAAGGCTCTTTATCTTGTTGCTACCAATTAGTAGGGAACCTACTTAGACTGATACAACAACAATTATCTACTTAAGACTTGTCCGTACATTCGTGATACCAACAGTGAAACTCTATACGTCTGTGTAAGCTCTCAGTCGTACAGGAGTGGTCCATCGATGAGAAGGTTTCTTCAGCCGTCATCTGTACAAAAGTGGAGGTTTCGTACGTTATGCTGATGAGGTGATACCGGTGGGAGTGGGAGTAATAGGCCAGTCGTTAGTCAGGAATGTAGGAACAATCAGTGGGGCCACAGGGAGGGGTCCTCTGCCCCCCCAACCTGAGAGTAGGGACCTATCATAGCTGTGTCCGGCGCCACCATGACTGGACATTAGGGATATATAAATAGGGCCGATACGACCAGTCAGACTTTAGTTCGCTGACAAAGCCTCTTGGATAGGAGGCGAAACGTCCGAAACCTTCACTTTTGTACAGATGACGGCTGAAGAAACCTTCTCATCAGTGAAACTCTATAAAGGTGGTCAGATAGCACAACATCATTTGTATGATCCATTTTTATGACACATTTTAAATCTGGTACAATTTGCACCATTATGTATGTATACAGGAATAGCATTTCATCTCAGCATCGGTCATGTAAAATCAGTCTGCGAGAGTAAAGAATGCGCTGAAGTTGGCATGTGGCAGATGAAAAAACAGATGCTTTCCTTCTCCTCACCAAATAAGCATGGTCAGGCCTGAAGGACTGAGCAACCTTTGTTCACCCCCCGGGTCCTATTTGTGTTTGTGACCTCATTCTGATCAAACATCTCGCTATCCTTATTTCCTGTAATGACAAGAAATGAAATAACGTAAAGTATACACAGTACTGATCCTCAAAGAAGAAGAAAAAACAGTACTGTTTCTAGTAAGAGAACAAGAAGGATGACATCTACAGGGGTACACTGTGGTCGGTGGTTGGGGAGGGTCCTTGAAGTCCTGGCAAAAACTAACAAGGAAACCGTGCAACAAAGCTACCATTCATATTCCCTCCTCAGTAATGGAAAATGTCTCTCCCCCAGCGTTAAAACAGAGTAAGGGGGTAAATGTGCAAAGACAACACAGACGGTGAGGTTTCCTCAGCCGTGGATTAGGATCTGCTTGCTGTGAGCCCCTTTTAGATGTGCATGGATGTGAAAGAAAACCAAACATCTGCACTGTGGACTACAGAGGAGGTTCCTCTATGGGTGGGAATGATCATGTGGCCTTGGAGGCCTGGGGGACCAACTTTGGGTCCTGTGTTTGCCCGGACCTCACCAAACGATGCCAGTTGCTGACTTTAGGAACCTCACTGTCATATATTTTAAAGGACAACCGACACCATTTTTTTGTTTCCTAACTGACATCAGAAAAACGTTTTATAGCATCTAAAATACCCAAAACACGCAGGCTGATATTTTTAGTCAAATGAAAAACACCAATAAAAATGACTTAAAGTGTCCCAAAACTACTTCAAAATGACCTCAGAAAGTTTCAGTGGCAAGTTTCAGAAGGTCCCGCCCCCTTGTTTGTGACGTCAAGCCAAGACGTCTTGGCTTGCTCTAGAATCAAAACAATGGCTTCAGATTCGGAGATGCTTTCTTGTTACTCATCTAATTATGAATATGATTCAAATAGTTCTGAAGAGGAAAGCATAAATGTTTGCAATCGATTAAAGAAGTCCTCCCATATCAATTCGAGTCGTCAGGACTCCAATGTAGCGTCTCAGAAAATGCACAAGATGGCACCCTCGCTCTGTTGGAAATGGGCTGATTTGTCTGCTGGGAATTTGTGTCAACTAGTATCAAATAGTAGTCTTGGTGCAAAACACAACGATTCACCATCACGTTATTTATGTGTTTTCCTTCTAATTTTGCCATCAACACGGATTCGAATAATTCGAAAACAAGACTTCCTGAATATTCAGTGCGAGTCTTAAAACGTAAAATATAGCTATATGCGGTGGAATCTTTGTAAAATACGCTCAGTAGAAGTCATTTGAAGCGATTTTACAAATTATGGACACAACTTGTCCAGACGCGTCGGTTGTCCTTTAAAATTTGACAAGAAAGAGCAGGTCAAATAGCTTTGTTGATATACGTGGTACTGCACGATGAAGGACAATATGGAGTCGTGTAAGAATCACAATGGTAATTAAGTCTGATAAGAAGGATGAATAGACTTTGTTTAGCATCCCCATGATTTTTATCAGAGCACGATCACGGCTTGTCTTGATATGTTTAGGGAAAATGTGTTTGGCTTGGAATGGACTCTGCCTCTCAAATGAAATCCGGATGTAGCGGAGATTAAAACGGGTAAACTATATTGGGTGGCCAGCAACTGAGTTACTGATTGCCTCACATCGCGTTTTGGAAACACTTTATTTTCTTTGAGGGTCAGAGTCATCTGAGGGCACTTGTCATAGACAGGATATCCTGTTCTGTGTGTGGAGGATATTCTTGTCTGTTGGTCCTGGGGCGCTACCGACAGCGCTGGAGGAACTTCAATGTCTTGAGTGTTGATATGTTTTCTAAAGTGTGTGTTAAAAGAGAAAGTTATTATGCCTTCTGATACTTAACGGTCACAACATGAAGTGTGCTGGTCATCATTTATTACGACTCATTGTAGATTACATTGGAGTGACAGATAATAAAATAAATGTGATTTTGGATGATTTGAGGTACATGATCATCATTATTGTGAATTGCTTTCTGTTCCTCATGATTTCGAAAAATCCAGCCAAACTTTCGGACTAAAAATAAGGTAGTCCAGAGGTGAAGTTTCGGCTAGCTAGCTTGCACACTGCACAGAACCTTGGATGGTTCATTTTTGCTCTCTCTCGCAAATTCAAGAATAATGATCATTTGTTGTTTTTTTAAACAGTTTTTACAACATATAAGCAAGGTACAGCAAGTCCTGAAGAATGAATGTCTCTCTGTGTCTTTGTTTTGTCATATTGTTTCTATGCTGTCATATTATTTGTTATTTAGTTTTTTTTTTGTTCTTTTGACTTCAAGACGGCGCCGCGAGAGTGGCTGCCTTTCCAGCAGCTCATGTATTTCGTTTTTCTACTTTCATTCCTTTCATCACTTTGCTGCTGTGAAATGTAAATTTCTCCACTGTGAGACTAATAAAGGCATATCCAATCCAATCCAATCCAATCCAATCCAATCCAATCCAAGTCACACTCTTTTGTTTCGTACTACTTTATGCCACAACATATTAGCAACAAGACTTGTGGAGTCATAGAAGAAGAACAAGAGGACATTTTGTGCAATTTTTGGTGGCAATGCCTCATTTGCGAACCTGCTTCCTCAAATTATAGTGTTCTCTTTATTTTACTTGGAAGCTGTTTTTGTTTTTATTCATCAATTGGCCTTTTCCCATTTCTGAAAAAGCCTTCTGAAGGTGTTAGGATGTCTGACAAATTTGTACTTTCTTTTTTCCCATTTACTTGACTGATGACGCCCAAGATGAATGGTTTGAGATGTATAGATGCAGAGGCGGATGGACCAGAATTCCTAAATAAAATTCAATTTGGATATTTGCTTTTTTTTTTTTTTGGCCTTTCTGCATAGCCAAGCATCAAATGACCAACGGCCCGAAAACCAAACAGATCTTGGTATCAGATTGTTGGTTTGTTTAGTTACAGATTTTGGACTAAAACTTGGCATAGGAAATACCATTTACTGTTTTACCATTATGACATGCTTCCTTTTATCAGGCATGATTAATACAAATGCTTTTCTTATGTGCACCATTGACCACGGGCCTGAAGGCTGACGAGTAAATCTGCTGTTTTGACAGACAAAATGATCTTGTCGATGATTACTTTCCTCCCCCGGCGACTTCAGCGGGGGTTCGACTTGTGTGATGATAGCCAAACACACCTTTCCTGACCTTGGGCTCAACCCGGAATGAAGTGTCTTGCCATTGAAGCGGAATGCCTTGCTAATACGATACAGCTAAGTGTAAGATTAAAATCAATTTAGACTAGAGGAAAGTACTGTAACAACGTGGAGGTGAGTGGTTTCGTGTAATTTGGGATGAAACGATGCGTGAGGGGTGGAGTAGGTGAAACGGGGTAAGACGAGAGTGGGCTGGGGTGGGCGGGAGTCTGTGTGGGGAAGGGGTGGCGGTCTAGCTCCTTTTCAGGTTCATT
Source organism: Hippocampus bargibanti (assembly GCF_051943395.1). Taxonomy (NCBI): domain Eukaryota; kingdom Metazoa; phylum Chordata; class Actinopteri; order Syngnathiformes; family Syngnathidae; genus Hippocampus; species Hippocampus bargibanti. Next base: position 11,145,220 of record NC_142745.1, read on the forward strand.
TGGACATGAACACTGGCTACTCTGTGGCTCGCCTGCTTGAGGTGATGCTATCTTTACCTCAGCGATACAATGCCTCATAGACAGCTGACATTGGGTCAGGCCCAGACAGCCTCGGCTGTGGGCAATTCCAGCAAAAGTGTGCCACCTGCAGCCACTCGATAGAGAAGCTCAGGAAGTTGTGATTAATAGGGTCAGAACTAAAAGTTCCTTGCCAGTTTTGTTGCTGTTGGGAGTGAGAGTGTTTCAGTCAGAGGGTTGTTTCTAGTTATTGGTACCTTGAAATTGGATATTTTATTCCAGAAAATCAGCATTCCTGGTAATATGGATATAAACGACATTATGCTACATCCACAGTAACAAGTTGACTTTTCTGCCTAGAAGCCTCAAACTTATTCACAAATAACTTCTTTAAAATGTTCTCATGCATTGAATTTCTAAAAATATCTCTTCAGTGCCCTAAAGTGTGCATATTTATTTTTAGCTAAAAACAATAGCGAAGATAATGATCAGAATTACTGATGGTAAGGATAATGATGAATAGATGGAAAAGAAATAAATTCGGGAATGGCAGTGAATGAGTTAAAAGCTAAGAAAAATAGTTTTGTTGTTATGTGTTTATATTTCTTGCCGGCTACAGATATTAACATGGCACTCCAAATATTTGCTGTTCAAAAAGTTCCATTTTCCTCAGGGGATTTGTTGATGTGAAATATAAAAGAATCAGAGAATCCACAAAGGTTTGGTGAAATTGAAATTAGCCTTATAAAATTTAACACAAGAGGTCAATTTTGCTTTAAAAAGAAACAGACATTAATCAGGTGACGCGGGAACATGATGCAGGGCCGATTTCAGGTCACATTCACTGTTTGCACTCAACATTTTGACCTTTGGGAAATTTTGAATCTTTCAAACCCCCGTAAAGGACGTGCCAACCAACAGCCAATCAAATTGAAGGAGCAAAAAAAAAAAATGCATTCATCTAGACTGCAAACGATCTGAAGAAACAATCAACGTTCCATATTTTCCCATCATCTGGGCAGTAACTGTCGGCGAGCGTACATTAAAACTGCGTGAAGCCTCGCTGAAGCAGCTGCTGGAAGTACGCCTGTACGAGAGCGCTTTTCCTTCTGGCATTCCATAATTCTCCTCTCGTGATGAGGCGCACTTGGCGGGCAGGCTGAATTTTCAGACTCAACTGAAGTTTTTTCGTTTTCTTTTTTGTAATGTCATGGACACATGCCAGCCGTTGCCGAATCGGAGTCAAAACCACACAAGCGAACAAAAATATCGAGCGTGCATTATCGGCAAAGTGTAGTGTCAGTCATTTGTGACATTCCCTGCTTTCAAAGCGTTTTGCCATTACAGAAATCTCACATGGGTGAAAGAATGTCTTTCCCACTCCCCTCACCTCCTCGCATCAATGGCTGCCTCCTCACCTAGTTTCCCCTCCTTTTCCCACCACCCTCTCCATCGTGACATTCCTCCAATCTCGAGCTCCTCCTGTCAGATGTCAGCTGATTGACTGAAAAGGCCCTTGCCAGGAGAGCAGACTTGGCAGCTTGTTCTGCAATCGTGGATCACTGTTCTTTTCGGTGTACATTCAACGGCATCAAAGCAATGTTGTGTCTAGGGAAAGTGTACTTTGAAGTTAAAGGGAGTCGAAATAAACACAAAAAAACCTTCAAATTTAAATACACAAATCAGTCTGTATTGACAGCTGAGCACCTGGTGCACTTGTGTCACGATTTGCAAGGTGGTGGTAATAGTGGACCCCCAAAAAGTAGCCAGGAGAAAGGAGCAGGGTGTATTTGACAAATTGTATTAACTAAAGTTGTCAGGAACAAAATCTCAAACAGCAAATTACATTCATTAGAACAGAAAGGTCCAAAGTAACAAACAAAACCATGAGTAAAACATGAGGAGATGAAACAAATATGTTCGCTAGCTATGTTTGATATTCTTCTACAAAACATGCATAAATTTATGTTTCCTTTGATTTCCTGTTATTCTTTTTTGCAACTTTCACTAAGGAGGAGACTTAAAGTGAAAAAAAGCACTGTGCAGTGAAATGACACTTGCACGTAGATGAGCCCTCGCAGGTTCTCAGGATGGGGGTAGGGGGACGTTCAAAAGAAGGAGGAGTGAAGGAATATTTGTTTTTCCCATTGTTGATTTCCTATCAGTAAAACGGGGTTAAACTAAGAGCCTCAATTCATCTGGAATGCCTATGTGATGATCAAACGTAGCTGATATCACATGACTGTCTTTTTTTTCGTCTGTATTTTGGAAAAAAAACTCAGCGAATGAGTGAGTGGGTTGATGGCTTGACCATCTGTGAGGAAGCAGTCGCAGAGCAAAGCAAAGCTGCACATTTCACATCTTATTTCGTTAATAAGTTCCAGCCATCAGCTTCACGTGACACCGGGCATTATTTTGTTGCCTGAACTTCCTCTGTTGAGCAGACTTTACAGGTCACCACCCCCCTAAGCCCCCAGAGAATAGGTTTGTAACACGCTGTTGGCAAGGTTGAAGTTGTCATCAGGTCGGAGGATTACTGTCTGACTGAATTCTTCAAAAAGAGCTCACAGTGGCTTGATCTTCACTCTTCCCACCCCCATGGCCGCCATTTTCAAGCTGACTGCTTGCTGTGTGAGGCTATGCCAGGTAATGCAAAATGCAAGGTTGTGCACGAAATGCACTCTGAGATTACGCAGGGACAGGTGTGCGCTTGCAAATTCGTATATTGTCCAAAATATCTCGGCTTCTGACGATCGTGACTGGCAACATTCCGTCTTGATAAATGACGTCCAGTTTTGCATAACAGTATAAGTGAAATATTTACAGTATTTTCCGGTGTATAACGCGGTCCAAAAGCCTTGATTTTCTTCAAAAGATTACCCTGCTCCTTATATGTGACATAACATTAAGCCGCAACAGGTCTCACAATGGCTGTGAGCAGTCACTGACTCCATTTCCCCCCATGTAGAAGAGGGTAACCCCAGCCTCTACTGTAGCACCTTATAATGTCTGTGTAAGCTCTCAGTCGTACAGGAGCGGTCCATTGATGAAAAGGTTTATTCAGCCATCATCTGTACTTCTTTGAAGGTGTCGGACGTTTCGCTCCTCATCCAAAAAGGTTCGTCAGCAACCTAAATCTTTACTGGTAGCTCTGGCCTTTAAAAGTTTGAAAATACACCATTCATTGGTGGTGCGCCTTATACTCCGGTATGCCTTATACACCGGAAAATACGGTACTTTTTTGGTGATTGAATGTAGCGCTCTCCACCAACGCACTCAATCTGTTTTATGACTAAATATTTGCAATGCTAATGTTGTAAATAGAATGTTTTGATTAAGTTTTTTGTTCTCAAATGGACTTGAAACTCACGAAATTTACACCATTAAATCATTACAGGCGGCACAGTAGCCGAGTGGATAGCACTTTGACTTCACAGTGCAAAGGACCGGGTTCAATTCCAGTTCCGGAACACTCCAAATTGTCAGTAGGTGTGCATGGATGGTTGTTCATCTCAGTGTGCCAAACGATTGGCTAGTAACCGGTTCAGGGTGCACCCCACCTATTACACAAAGATAGCTGGACTAGGCTCCAGTAGCCCCCACGAACTTACAGAGGACAGAACAATCTGGAAAATGAATGAATGAAACGTGAAGTTATGTCAATTACTTTAAACGTTGCAAAGGCAGCTTGATTCTTATCGCTGGGGCACAACAGGAAAATAACAGAGCTAAAAGACTGCAAATAAAACCATCTAGAGCTTATGTAACTTTATAAATAATGGGTTAATCGCTATTGTTTAAGAGTTATTGTTGAAAAAAAAACAGTACAACAAAATCTCAGGTTTGCCAAGCATCGAGAACGTCATACTAAGGCAATATTTCATGTGCCAGTTACATGTGCAGAAAGTCTTCCTGTGATATGATCGGCATCTGTCTTGTAAATATCTAAGTTCTGTTTCCTAATACTTCCAAAAAAATTGTACTCTGTAGTAAAACTTTTCAGATTTTATGTACCGGTGTGTGTTGTTGCGATCGGTCAAATGATGTGTAACTCAAGTGCTGCTTTGCGCTTGTTTGTGTCTTTCTGTCAACCGTGTCCAAACTTGCTGTGGAATAATGTCGTTTGTTTCATGTCGCTCTATGTCCATAATTTGTAAAATGGTTTCAAATGACTTCTACTGAGCGTATTTTACAAAGATTCCACCGCATATAGCTATATTTTACGTTTTAAGACTCGTGCGGAATATTCCGGAAGTCTTGTTTTTGAGTTGGTGACGTCACTGAAGGAACGCCCCTGATCGAAAAAAAAGGACACATTGTAGCAGTCCTTCCATCATGTCAATGCTTTTTGGTCTGAAAACCTCGTGTTGCGCCAGAAGAGGGCGTCCAAGCTCCATGTGAGGAATTTATCAGCCTGTGGAAACGCACTGATTCATTCCTCACAACAGCTCGGTGGCCATCTTGTGCATTTTCTGGGACGCTACATTGCAGTCCTGACGGCTCGAATTGATACGCGAGTACTTCTTTAATCGATTGCAACATGTGTGCTTTCCTCTTCAGAACTATTTGAATCATATTCATAACTGGATGTGTAACAAGAAAACATATTCTCCGAATCTGAAGCCATTGTTTTGATTCTCCAGCAATGCAAGACGCCTTGGCGTGACGTCACGAACTAGGGGCGGGACTTTCTGAAAATGCCCAATTCGCAGCTCAATTTTTTGCAGATTTTGGACACTTTAAGTCATTTTTATTGGTGTTATGCAATAAAAATATCATATTGCGTGTTTTCTGTATTTTAGATGCTATAAAACGTTTTTCTGATGTCAGGAAACAAAAAAGTGACGTTGGTTGTCCTTTAAATGCATTTCGTAAGATTAATTATGACCGGTAATTAATTGATTTTATTAATGTATATTTTAATATAATCTAAATAATAATGAGAAAACCCTATTGTAATTGTAGTATAACCTTCACGTCTGTATGTCAGAACGTTAACTAGGACGTGTAACTTCAATATGTTCAAAAAGCAAGCAGCATACAAAAAACTGTTGAGTAGCCAACGTCTAAAACGGAAATGCTGATAAGTCTGAAATCTCTGAACAGGTCTCCAGTCAGTTTATATTGCATTTACTGGACCTGCCCATGTGCTTAGCCGTCACGCTTCAGACATCTGGATGGCAGCCGAGGTTGGAAGCACTTGCCGAGCGCTTCCCCTGACATTAAGCATCAAGTCGCTACTGTCGACTTCATGGATCACCCTGAGCTTTTCTCAAAAATTATATATATATTTTTGTCCCCCCACCACAAATGCCCACCCACCTGAAATTAGTACTTTTTATCACTCACATGTATTAATAATAATAATAATAATAATAATAATAATAATAATAATAATAATAATAATAATAATAATAATAATAAATTTCATTTATAAGCTGTATATTGATACAAGCAAGGTAGCAGAACCAATTAAGGTTTGTAAATTGTGTGCTGTACAACAAAAACTATGGCAGATTCTGAATTAATGCATAGAATTGTTGCTATGATGTCTACCTGGATGTATAAATTTCATTCATTCATTCATTCATTCAGTTATGTAGTTTGTTAATTGGATAGCTACCAAACTCGCTAGCTAGCTAGCTATTAAACTCGCTATCTAGCTAGCGAGTTAGCTAGCTGACTAGCAAGATAGCCAGTTAGATAGTTAGTTATTTAGCTAGCTTGTTAGAAAGTTAGCTAGCTAGCGAGATAGCTCGGTAGATAGCAAACTAGCTGGCTAACTAACTAGCTAGCTGGTTAGTTAGTTGGTACTGGGAGCCGAACTTTGACCTCACTGGGTCTAAAAAAAATGAGGTCAGGCAACAATCTTCTACAAGGCTCTCCTTTCCCAGCTCCCGTTTATTCCACCATGTCTTCTCAACATTTCTGAACTTCAGCCAAAAGGGAAATAACAAACAAGATTATTAGGGTTTATTTTTCCTATTCTGTGGTTGATTCGAGTGAAGTCACAGAACGCCTGTGAGACGTTTTCCTTTTTTTCCATTTGCACTTCTCTCAATCTGTTACAAAGCTCACAAGGTTGCTGGTGAGAAAAGCGGAAAGTGACACTTGGATGTCAAGGTAGCTGGATTTTTTCTTGTTTATGTGACAAAGAGACTGAAGTCACAGTGATTAACCCAATGTGGTAAAAATAGCCAGCAATGGATCACGGCTCCACTCACAGGAAATTCGCGCCAGATGGCGTTATATACCTGCCAGTAGTGCAACAAACCGCTATGCATTTGATTGAGCTCTGACATCATGTAGCTGACACATATTCCATTTTTTTAACATCTCTATGACACAATGGGAAAAAAAATGCGTGCAGTGTACTCGGTATGCTCAAAACAGCACATAGTGTATTAACAATATCCCCATCAACAATCACGAGTAACTTTCTCTCTCCTTTCCCCCTCTCTCATAATACAATGTTATTTTAAGTTGTCAAATTACCCCACCTTGTGGTAGAACAAAGATGGAGCCATTGGAAAAAACGTACAAATAATAATAATAATAATAATAATAATAATAATAATAATAATAATAATAATAATAATAATACATTTCATTTATAAGCACCTTTCAAAACTACAGATATTTATCATAATAATGAGAATAATAATTTATATGATTCGTTTTATTTGATAGAAATTTTACATTGCTGTATTTTATCATATTTTGTCATTGTATTTTCAACGTTAATTTTATACAGGATTCTGTTACTTCAGGGTTTTGGAAAAACTTTGGAATACTGTAAATATGATGTTCAAGAATAAAAATACAAGAGTTGTGTCATATAGTAAAGTACAACTAAATGAAAGTAACTTTGCGTAGTTTTGACTTTGCTGTCTTACTTCAGACGCAAAGAAAATTATTGGAAAGAAAGAAAAAAAGTAGACATTTATAAAGGTGAAAAATGATGCTTTATAAGCAGTATAATATCATCCTGTTAAGAGACATCCATCAATCCATCCATCCATTTTCACATGACCTTAATCTTACGATATTGTCCCCTCCTTGCTGGAGTCTATCCCAGCTGTCTTTGGGCAGCAGGTAGGGGACACCCTGAACCAGCTGCTAGCCAATCTCAGGGCACACATATTTACATCTCCATTTAAAGACATTAAAATAAAATGGATTACATTCTCATTATTATTCAAATTTCAACCATACGACCTTACAGATGACTAAAGCTAGAATTTATGACAAGGTATATTAATATATTTCCTCTATTCGTTTTTCTACTAATATCTGCTAGTCGAGACATCCTGTCATCATACGGATGATTGCAACAAACTCACCCCTAACGAGTCCAAGCTCCACCCACAACCACAAGTCCCATGTGACCCATCGTCAGGGGTGACGCCTCATGTGCTCTCGTCTGTTTTCGAGGGCCTGTGGACCGGAGGCTGTCGCTTCAGCGGATTTAAGGGTCAAAACTGGGAAAGACAATGGAGAACCATCAGAAACTGGCAGAAAAGATCAGCATCCTTAATGGGAGGGGTAATGGGGTGCTGATACGCATGAATTACATCAAGAAGGTGAGCGTGGAACTAAGAGTTTGAACTAAAGACAAGAAATACGAAACTTGAGTCACATTCACAATCTATTCAGACACGCACGCTAAATCAATTTATGATCTAATTTCATGATACACAATATCTACAGTATTGTGATTTTGCACAACAGATTACACAGGAGGAAACAATATTCAGTACATATATGACCTCAAAAATAAATAATTGAGTGTGTTGAACTCTCAAGAGGATAATCCCCAAAACATTTTGTGATTTTAGAAGCTTCAGAAATCACTATTGAGGTAAACAAAAGTATCTGCCGTTTGTTGCCTTTAGCGTACTTGCTGTCTTCTCCAACTGCGCCCAACCAAAGAGGAAGTGCAACCAGGAAGTGGGCCTAAGCTGTCAGTCATCACCATATTCAGTTAGTCTGAAACGGTCGAACAAGAATAGCCAATCAATGAGCATTGGCATTTTATAGAGGAATCACCCTGATTAATATCACGGGTGGGCTCGAGTCTGACCCAGCTGACTTTCAGCAACAAATGTGGGGAAACAACCCTGGACTGGTCACCAGTTAATTGCATTGTGCAACCAATCACAATTCACATTCGCTTCCTGAATATGGACTTCATGGCATGCATACAAATTTGACATGTATTTTCAGCACTGGCGAACCGTCAAGGCCTGCAAAGCGTTCCCTGCTGGCCTAAAAATATCAGAATCATGGACTGATGTTAATTATATTTTGTCCATGAATTATTATTAAATAATTTCAAATTGTCTTTCATTACTTTTCCCCTGTTGCACTGCTTCCTGACGTGTTTTCTTATTTAAGCATTTAGCAAATGACATTTCAGACATAATTTGTTACCAGGGTCTGAAATCTACGCAAAATATGATTGGCTCGTCACTAGCTAATCATAGTTTGCGAAAACTGCTCTGATCACTAGCCGCGAGTGACAAAAGCATACTGGCCAGAGCCAGCATCCTGTGTCGGTAGCGAGCTGCATAAGCGAATACATTGTGTTGATTTAATCGTGGTTTTGTGAACCCACAATTGCTGAAGGAGGAGAAGAAATTGATTTGGGACACATTTACTGTTAAAGCCATTTTCAAAACAGACTTCTCAAGAAAAAATGGACATCATCGAGAAAGGTTGGTCAGTTATTTCCTGGCTAATGGTACCCTTTAGTGGATTTGTGGTAAATCACACCATACGTTTTTCAGTCTGGATTGATTCAGACATAGCACTACTGAAGGCCTAGCGATGAACTCCACGGCCGGCCACTGCTTTTAAGGATATTAGTCATATTTGTCGTAGTTTTAACTTGTATATTTTTTAGAAATATTTATTTTTACATGTCATTTCTCATCTTTCTCAATGCCGCCACTTCATTTTTAGCCATTTTGTCAAAGCAAGAAAACATTTTGGGGCAAAAAATTGCCATTTGGCTTTCTTTTATATTTGAAGCTTCAAATAAGACAAAGTCGAACAAAACAAATAATAATAATAATAATAATAATAATAATAATAATAATAATAATAATAATAATAATAATAATGGGGCGGCCCGGTAGTTGAGTGGTTAGCACACCGGCTTCACAGTGCAGAGGTCTGCAGAGGCTCCAGCATCCCCCGCGACCCTAATGAGGAATAAGCGGTACGGAAAATGAGATGAGATGAGATAATAATAATAATATTAATAATAATAATAATAATAATAATAATAATAATAATAATAATAATAATAATAATAAAGAAACATGTATTTTTTCCATTTGTGGTGCAGATCTGTGCGGATGTCAAGCTGCGACCACCCATCCTGACAGACAAGATAATGGAGCCTGCCATTAAATATATCACCAAGAAATTCCCCAACATTGACTTTCGCGGAAACGTTGTAAGTATTCTGCAGGGCGGTTGTTTTTTTTTTTATATGACAAAAAAATTCGGCTCTTAAATCATGACAATTGTCTCATCATAGCAAAGTCTAACCAGCATCCAGCGACAAAAATCCGAAGTGATGGAAGCCACGACAAGCTACTATGATTCTTTTCTGGATGTCATAGAGTTCAGGGTAATTACAAATTAAATTCACACAATTACACGAATATATTGAATATATATTTTTTGCACCTTTACTTGGTTAACTGTCAAGTCGTCTTTATGAGAGATCACATTTGCATATAGAGTGGTTTAGATGACATAGAAAAATAGTTGATTTTCAAATTGGGGTTTAGTTAGGTGCAGTTTGTCACTCATTTTGCAAGCATTTGCATGATGGAGGTCGAGGTATCGTTTGCATTTATGATGACAACTCAATCCTGGTGATGAATTCATGCAATTTCATTTTGGGTGATGAAATCATCTGGGTGGCTGGTGTTGTGCGTGGGATGCTGGTGACAACGGATGTGTGTGTTATTGCTTGGCTGACATCCGTGCTTGCTTTTAATGAGATTCTTCTCCAATATTTATCTGATTCAGGACCACGTCTATGAGTTACTCAACACCATCGATGCCAGCCAGTGCTTCTTCCATATTGTAAGTACAACTGTTTTCTGAGCAGGTAAGGGTAGAACATTCCTTCTTATAATTTCCCACAGTAACACAGTGACAAATATTGAAATGTAAATTTTAATAACGTCATTAACAATGTCATAAAAACATCGTTTTGACTCATTATTACATTGACTGTTGAATTGTGAAAGGCATATATAAGAAATATTATTTTGGTTATATTTCAGGCTGCTTGACTATAGGCAGTGTTTTAAATAACGTCTGCCCGGAGTCCCGGGGCGTACAACTTTTACATCGGGCGAATAACTTTCAAAACGTCTCGGCCCGGGTGGCTGACAACTTCAAGAAAAAAAAAAAGGATTATTTTGAAATCAAACGTTTGTTTCATTCAATAAAGCAAAAGCTATGAGCAAACCACTACAAGCCACGTGGACTCCTCTTTCTAAGCGCCTTTCAAGTACACTTTACAGTCACGGTATAGTACGAAGCACGAAACAGGCTTCTGATTGGCTGCCGTGCAACGAACGTTCGTTTGCCAATTTGCATATTCTGCATGGCAGCCAATCAGAAGCCTGTTTCATACTTTGGACTATACCATGACTGTAAAGTGTACTTGGGAGTTTTGAAAGGCGCTTAGAAAGAGCAGTCCACGTAGCTTTTAGCAGACAACGCAACGCAAACATTGCATTGTGCACCATGACGACAAACGACAACTGGAGCAAAATCTTCAGCAAGGGATATTTACCACAAATTAAGCAAGGGAACATTTGTGGTAGGGACTTCCTTAATTAAAAAAAATCCTTTATACTAGGCAACAATTTTGCGATTAGTCGTCTTATTGTGTTTCAAGTTGTGAAAAATGGGGGCGGCAACTTTATGGCCGGGCAGGCAACTTTTCAGAGTTGTCTGCCCTGGTGTCCGCTAATTTTTTGTCATGAGTTTCAGACACTGCGAAAGGGCAAATTATCCTCTGAATATTTGCAGCCATCAGGCAATCTACACTCAGGATTTTGATTGGCAGAAAGAGAAAACACTTGAATTTGTCCCAATTTTCAGTGTGTGTGTCTGCCGTGTACTTTGGATTGACATATGTGTTGAAATTTCGGATTTTAGGCCATAAACTTTGACTTCACCAAGAGCTACTTGGACCTGATCATTACATACACCTCGGTTATCATCACACTTGCGCGCATTGACGAGAAAAAAGCTCTTGTGGGGATGTTCAACTGCGCGCATGAGATGACCAAAGGAAGCAGGTGAGACAATCACATTTACAATGACATATTATCAAAAGGCATCTCCCACTTTGTCATCTTTCCATACTCCTCATTGAATCTCGCAGCGACCCCTCATACCCGCGGCTAGGCCAAATGTTTGTGGAATACGAGCATCCCTGGAAGAAGCTCACAGAGGAGTTTGGCCCTCACACTAAGGTTTTTGCTTCCTCAATGCTCACATCTAACACATAAATCATGTTCAATATACAGTATTTTAGCCTTCAATATGTTGTGTGTGGAAATAGACATTTTCTTAAAACCTATAACAGGTGCGTCTGGAATTTAATTCCCATGATGTAGGCTGGGTAACAGTGTATCTTTTCTTTTTTGCTAGTGTCATAATTATCTTGTCTGTGACTCCAGTCGGTGACGGCTGCTCTACTGTCTCTGAGGATGATCTACCCGCGGAGAAATCTGCCAGTAGGGCAGTGGCGGAGTGCCCAACTGCTCAGTCTGCTCAATGCTTCGGCCATCATGTTGGACCCGGCCTGCTGTGACACTGTAAGATTGTCACCTATCGATTTTTATATAATTGCTTGCCAAAGAATGGTTGTTTGGGCAGGTTGGTTGGAAGGTAGACACGATGAATATTGTAGGTAGCTGAGTAAGTACAGCAAATCGGTGGATAGGCAGGTACCGGTAATTAGTTTAGTGACGTTACTAGGCGAGTACTGCAATAAGGGAAAAAAGAACTGTCGGTAGAAACTGTAGGCAGGGAGATACCAGTGGCGAGCCATGAATTTCATCACGAGGCCTTCAGTAGTGCTACGTCTGAATCAATCCAGACTGAAAAAAGTCTCGTGATTTACTACAAGTCCACGACAGGGCACCATTAGCCAAATCTCAAACCAAATCCATTTCTTCTTCTCCTTCAGCCATTGTGGGTTGACAAAACTGCTATCAAATCAACAATAGATTTGCTTATGCCGCTCGCTACCGATACAGTGTGCTAGATTTGACCAGTATGCTCTTGTCACGAGCGGGTTGGGATCAGAACAGTTTTTGAAAACGATGAACGATTAGCTAGTCACTAGCCAATAAGCCTGATACTCTCCCAATCCGACAGATGGCATGTGAATATCTATCTTTGGAGATCATGGAGCGCTGGATCGTCAGTAAGTTCTCATCCCACTGAAGACTAACTGCAATTATTATCATTTTCTTGGTCAATAAAAAAAATATGTCATTTGGGGGGAAATCATTTTGAACATGCCATTTTTGTGTCCCTCCAGTCGGATTCCTTTTGTGCCACAGCAGCCTGAATAGCAATCCATCCTCCCAGGAGCTGTGGAAAATGGCGCTGCGAAGCGGCCTATTCGTCACCATCATCAGAGATGAGCTTCTCAGCATACATAAAGTCTCGGAGGACCTTTTTGACAGCATCAAAGGGTACGGGAGATCGAGACTAAAATGCTTTGTTCTTTCCCTACACTCGCTTGGCGCCCCAAGGCCTGTGCACCAGAAGGAGCAGAACAGTATTCATTGAATTCAAGCAAAAAAGGAGGCGAAAAGTGTTTCATTGTCAAAATGCTATTTATAGCGGTCTCCGAGAGGAAACCGTAACTACAATGTGTTTGACTTGAATTATATGATTGTTTCAAGTAATTACGTCTTGATCAGATATGGCAAGCGAGTAGCAGACATTAAGGAGTGCCGTGATCACGCCATAGCCAACAGGTAGGAAACATTTTGTGGTAGTCTTGTGCAACAATATTGCTCAAAATTTGTGATTTTAACAGCGGGGCTCTCCATCGTGAGAGGAGACACTTTCTCCGAGGAGCCTTGAAGGAGTTGGTAACAGTTCTGGAAGATGAACCAGGACTGCTGGGGCCAAAGGTAAGCTCAAGTTTCTCTTTAGTCTTTTTGAACGCATAACATTTTAATGAATAATAAATTTCCCCAAGGCTCTCTTTGTCTTCATGGCCCTCTCCTTCTCCCGTGACGAGGTCCATTGGCTCGTCCGACACTCTGAGAACATGCCCAAAATAAAAACACCCGAGGACTACACTGATAAGTAAGTAGTTCCAAACCTCAACCACTATTTCAATTTAAAACAGATTCTTATTTTACAGACAGTGTATTGTCGGTGTTCAAATACCTGACGTGACAATACACTAATTGTTTTCAGCGGACTGGATTTGAAGCAATGTTTAAAATAAAAGGCCATGTGGTGTGTTTTAAGTCAGATAGCAGAGCTGCTCTTCCACATGGAGAAACTGAAAGGACTTATAAGAAAGTACCAGTACGTCATACAGTGTTACCACATCCAGTACCTGCCTCAATTTGATGCCTTGGTTCTCAATGACACAATACAGGTACTTGAACGTACACAGCGCAGCATTTCTACTCAGTGCTTCGTCTGTAACCGTCCTCATTGTCACTGTTGTCCACAGAACCTGCACGTGTGTCCAGAAGAGGAATCGGTTCTGCTGAGCTCTTTTGTTTCGACCCTTTCTGTGCTCTCTGTGAAGCAAGGTCATTACAGTTGGTTCTCGCTTGAATGGCAACCGGTGTGAGACTCCCCGCCCCATTTCAAAATAATTGCCTTCTGCCCTTCCTTGATGTTATATTGTCTGTATAAAACTGTCCAATTGTTCCCCTAACTTTGTGATTGATGCTAATAATGGTAAGGTCAGTCAAATGTGACTGGTGGGATCCACAAGGGGGTCGTCATACAAATACCAACGGATCAATGACATAATAGAATAGAATTTTGCTTTGCATTTTTTATGATTAATATTATTTTGGGTTGGGCATTTCAGTCATTCGTGACCACTGTTGCTCATCAATCCATCTTTCGGACTGCTTTATCCTCACGAGGGTCGCGGGATGGATGGATGGATGGATGGATGGATGGATGGATGGATGGATGGATGGATGGATGGATGGATGGATGGATGGATGGATGGATGGATGGATGGATAGATGGATGGATGGATGGATGGTCGACTGCACGTTGGATTCCTCTAATGCTCTTCATTTGTATGTTTGCAGTGGAGAACAAAGAAGAGTTTGATTTCAGGGCTGTGAGATTGGACTGGCTGAGATTGCAGGTATGCACAGACATTGTGTACCGTACACTACCTATACTCACATAGAGTTTGAGGTATTCTGCTCTTGGTTGAAAGTTTATGACAAAAACCTAAATGCACTTTAACCTGAAGGTGAACTCAGTGGCAGGCCGTGGATTTCATCGTTAGGCCTTCAGTAGTGCTACATCTGAATCAATCCAGACTGAAAAAAGTGGGGTAGCCACTGTCCCTGAATGGGTTAATATCATTTTATCTTGAGTCCTTAATGTTGACATTTCATTCTCAGGCTCAGATTAACTCAAACTAAACAAAAGAATAAATATGATATTGCCTTAAAAATAGATGTGTTCCACAAATACAAAACCAGTTGAGAAACACTGCAAAATTGACAGCTGGGCGAATCTAATTCCTGTTTTAGTTTGAATAGATAACTTGTATAGATAGAGCATCCGACTTGTTGTTAGACAACAGCAGTTTATGGTCAACCAAAGTCAAAATATCCTCAACTTTTTGAGTAGTCTGATGGCATCACAGAAGCATGAACAGACGTCTTTTTTCATGTCATAGGCTTACACCAGCGTGAACAAGGCCCCTCTACCGATCAAGGACTACCCGGACTTGGCCAAGGTGATGAATATGATCCAGTTTCACACCAAGATGGTAGACGCTACAGAAGAACTTTTGCAGGAAACGTCGGACGTTTCAATTCTCTGGTCAGTTTTCAAGTTTATGAATCACTTGTTTGTATTTTGACGCTAACTGTGAGCATTAATCCATTGAATAGTTTCTCCCCGCGACTGTTTGAGAAGATGTTTTACCAGAGCCTCGATGAGATGACTATGAAGAGATACCTCATGGCCTTCCCTTCTGTCTGCTCCAGTTTTCACTGGTGTGGACACCCTCTGTGCCCTGAAGAGGTCAGTGTTCACTTCATCGTCACCAGTTAAGAGACAGGTGAACTTGACTTGCTGAAATTTGTCAAAGTGATACTTGGCGTTAAAACTAATCAATTCACCAATATTTGCACGATACCATGTTTTGTTTTGTTTTTGGTCCAGGAGGAGGCCATAGAGAAAAGAAGTCTACACTTGTGTGTGAACTTCCTGGAGCAGATAGCCAAGCAAACCAGCACAATCATGTTGGAGATTTGTGCTGAGCAATGCAACCTCAATGACCAGGTCGAAATTCCATACACATAGAGTATATCGTGTTTTATATACTATGGATAATAAATGCGACCTTCCCCACCCCCTCCACCCTCTAGTTGCTTCCCAAACAGTTTTCTGAAGCTATCAGCGCCGCTCGCCACAGGAAGTTCAAGAAAGCCGTGCCCAAGAAAGGAGAAGTCCAGAAGGAAAAACCGGGAGCGGAAAGTCTGCGAAAGGACCGAACCATAACAACCAAGTCAGATTTCCTTTTAACTCTTCTATGTGCCAGATGATGTGCAAAAAGTGTGTCCACTCCAGTGCCGTGATTTTTGTCATTTTTGTCACAGAATATTGAGTTTTAGGACTACATAAACAGCGTAAGCAACCTTGGACTCTCTTCTTTCATCAGAAAAAGCAAGTTCATTTATAAATTATGCGTCTGGAGTAATCTAAGCTTGAAATGGGGGCAGCTGCACAAAGTAGAATACAATACATATTGATTTATGCAGCAATTTAACAACAGCTGAAGCTGTAACAAAGCGCTAACATGTACAAAAGGCAAATGCTGTCTCCTCATGGAAGGGAAAAAACATGGCCAAAGGTCTGACCAGCGCTTTATCGGCACCCCCGCAAGAAAAAACAAAACCCGAACAAATTCGGGAAGGGCGTTCCACGTCACACTTTGCAATTCCCAAAAATTCGGGAATGGCAGCGAATGAGTTAACCAGCTCCATTTGACCACACAAATGTCTTTAAATGTTAACCTATTATGATGTTTTCTTCCCAAACAACTTCTATCTTTCTTGACCGTGACTAGGGCACGACCCAAACGTTGCGACGAACAGAGCGGATACTGATTGACACGCGAGTATTTGTATTAAACATTTGCATCTTTTTGTTGCGTCTCCCCCCCAGCATGGATAAGATGCACCTGATGCTGACCGAGATCTGCTCCTCCTACAGCCTGTGCAACAACATCCTTGTTTACGAGCACATCATCGTTCCCACTGAGTTCCTCTCATCTCATCTGGAGGCACGCCTCTCCGAGTAGGGCGAATGGGAAATGGGGGTGGGGGGTAAGCGAGCCCGGAAGGCTTGCTGGAGTGCCCCTTATTGAATTCAAATGGGATTTCATGTCTCCTGCATTTTTTTTAAACTATCTCCATGCAGCCACTTGGAGACAATCAGTCAAGTCACTGCTTTTTGTTTTGCGTCATTGCAGTGCTAAATGTTATTTAGATTAGGGTCTGGTATCGGGGCAACCTGATGTTTTTCACGTGTGCACGCTCTGCTTAATCTCCCTCCTTCGAGCTGATGAATAGCTTCCTCGTCACCCTAAAATTAGCACCCTTGAGTAACGCTCACAGTGATAGGCACCTCGTGCTGAATAAAAAAAAAATAAAAAATAAAGTAGGCCAGTGAAGAAGAGTAGATGGCAGCCGCTGCTCACCCACAGAAAAAAAATATTTATCCCGTGACTGTAAAGTGTCTTTGAGAGTTTTGAAAGGCGCTTAGAAATAAAATGTATTATTAAAATCATGATAGAATGAAGGGATGTACGGGATTGTATTGTATCAATAAAACTGTAATTCTCCCAAAAATATTTTTGAGAAACTACCGCATTTTCCGGTGTATAAGGCGCACCCAAAAGTCTTGATTTTCTTCAAAAGACGAACCTGCGCCTATCCTGTGACTGTAAAGTGACATTGAGATTTTTGAAAGGCGCTTATAAATGAAATGGATTATGATTATTATAATACGCAGGTATGCCTTATATATGAATATTAAGCTATAACAGGTCTCACAGCCACCGACTCCATTTCCCCCTGTAGAATAATAATAATAATAATAATACATTTCATTTATAAGCGCCTTTCAAAACTCTCAAGGTCACTTCACAGTCGCAGGATAAGTTTTTTCTGTGGGTGAGCAGCAGCAGCCACACGCACCAGCGTTCACTCAACCCAGAATAACTCAAATAGATGGAAAGCTAATGGGTAGCCAATAGGTAGCAAGCCAAATAGATAGCTAGCTACATAGCTAGCTAGATAGCCAGCTAGCGAGTGAAATATCTAATAGACAGCAAATAGATAGCTAGCTAGGTAGCCAGTTAGATAGCCAGCTAGATATCCAGCTAGATAGCTAGCTAGATAGCCTGATAAATAAAAACAAGTGAAGAGAGGAAACTTTTACCCCAGCCTCTACTGTAGCGCCTTATAATATGGTGTGCCTTATACTTGGAAAACTTTTTTAATTCATTGATAGTGCACCTTATATATGGAAAAAGTTGGATAATACACAATTTATTGGGGGTGCGCCTTATCCTCCAGTGCATCTTATGCACTAGAAAATATGGTACTTTGTAGTTTTAGATTGATTTCACCTGAAAATATGCCAATATTTGTCAAAATAAATGTGTTAAAAATATTACAGAAGAATCTGTTTTTCGAAAAATTATACACGGAGTCATGTTATTCAGTAAGATGAAACATATTTTCATAAAAAAATGCGGAAAAATAAACTGAATCGTCACAATCTGATCATTTCCTTTGATATCTTTTTTTTCTTCGTAGGTCAGAGTCAAACACAGCATGCAAATGCTTTTGAGACCCATTTGAAGCATGTTACGCTCCAATGCGGGCATCCTCGCCGGTTACTAAATGACATGGGTTGTACGCGTTTCCCTAGGATCATCGTGAGAATGTCCAATTACAACCAGAGCACCCATGAGATCGCTCGGCCCTCTGAACTTGTGGCTGGTGTGAGGGCATACGCAGCCAGCCTGCAGACCCTCCCCAACTATGTCAACGTGGATGTGACGCGACTGTTGAAGAGCGTCCTGCTCCAGCAGATGCAGCCTCTCGACTCCCGAGGGGCGCCAACGCTCACCAATCTCTACACCAACTGGTACGTCCAAATGTAACGATGAAATCGAATCCGCTCAATCACACACATCAACTGAAAAGCGTCACCTATTGAAATTATCACTTTTAATTTAGGCAACCGCAACGTAATAACTTTTTAAAAATGTAATAATCTTGTCATGCTTTGGATGTATTCTAATATAAATGACTTTAATCTCAGCTGCTTTTTGCACAGTATAACGACTTTGTTGTAGTGTACATTTCACTGTCCTTAAGTTTCTTAAAGGACAACCAACGTCACTTTTTTGTTTCCTAACTGACATCAGAAAAACGTTTTACAGCATCTAAAATACCCAAAACACGGAGTATGATATTTTTATTCAAATGCAAAACACCAATAAAAATGACTTAAAGTGTCCAAAATCTGCAAAAAATTGAGCTGCGAATTGGGCATTTTCAGAAAGTCCCGCCCCCAGTTCGTGACGTCACGCCAAGACGTCTTGCATTGCTGGAGAATCAAAACAATGGCTTCAGATTCGGAGAAGATGCTTTCTTGTTACACAACCAGTTATGAATATGATTCAAATAGTTCTGAAGAGGAAAGCATACATATTTGCAATCGATTAAAGAATTTATTCCGTGCCATTTGTAGGCAACATTGGGGGGAAATGTATCACCCAAAAAAGGCAGAAAATGGCATTTAAGCTCCTGTGATGAATTAATCAGCCCGTTTTCACAGGCTGATAAATTCCTTCCATGGAGCTTGGTCGCCCTCTTCTGGCGGCTTTTTGGTGCAACGCGAGGTTTTCAGACCAAACAAGTACAGCAAAATACATTGACGTGATGGAAGGACTGCTACAATGTGTCTTTTTTCGGTCAGGGGGCGGTCCTTTCGTGACGTCACGTACGGACTCGTCACCAACTCAAAAACAAGACTTCCTGAATATTCAGAGCGAGTCTTAAAATGTAAAATATAAATATATGCGATGGAATCTTTGTAAAATACGCGCAGTAGAAATCATTTCAAGCCATTTTACAAATTATTGACACAACTTGTCCGGAGACGTTGGTTGTCCTTTAAAATTCTGACTTTATTAGGCTACAATTTTATTGTTGGGACAGTTTCAAATATAATATACATGATATTGTTAGAATTGTCATTTAGTTTATTTTCAAGTTTCTATATTGTAATTGGAATATTCTTTCTCCATGTTGAGCCTCATAAAATGATGTGTAACAAAACTCATATTTTGACCGTTCTCAATGAAAAGATCACCTTAATTTTTGTAAAATTCAGACTTGTTGTTTGGGGTAATATTGGAATATTGTATTAATTTGACTTAAGTGTTGAAATTATGACTTGTCTCACCATGTTTCAACTGTATTCTAAAATATACCTTAGACTTATGTAATATTTGGAGAACCATCTTCTCATAATATTTCAACCTTTACTCTTGTCTCTACCTTATTCACTGAAAATGAAGACATTCGGTTACTTTTTTTCCCATTATATATTAATTACCGGTATATTTGACTATTTATTCTGTTATTTTCAAGGAAATTTTGGGGGGAGTAAAGTACCAATTTTACACTTGTAATCCTCAAACTTTTTCTCTGACAGGTTATTATATTTTGAAATACTGAGGTAAATTTCTCAAATAGAACATGTAAATGTTCTATGTAAATGGCCTAATCCGTTCTAACCCTCCACTAAAATTCAGACAAAAATGTTTTCTGAAGCATAAAAATGCATCCGAATATTTAACAAATACATGTTACAATTACATGATTACACAACACTGCATGTGGAGTTTTGTTTGCCTGTAGGTCATGTACCTCTGAATTTGGTTCCCTCCTAAAAGACTCCATAATGCAAGTTGTTTAATTGTTATAATTAATTGTTCCTCACGTTGGCTCGCATATTACAGGTACTTGGAGAGTCTCCTCCGCCCGGCCAGCAACTCGCTGGTTGTTCACTGTCCTGCCAAGCAGTGCTTTGTCAATCAAATATCCAACAATGATCCCCCTTTCCAAGCAGAACAGTTCTCGGATATATCAGGTAAGCCTCGCAATTTAACCACAATGTGCCACTGTGTTTTTTTTTTGTTGTTTTTTTGCATAGTCTTGTTTCACAATTTACAGTATTTTCCAGTGTATAATGCACACTCAAAAGCCTTGATTTTCTTCAAAAGATTACCCTACATCTTATACGCGCCTTATGTGTAAAGTCATTTTGAGCCACAACAGGTCTCGCAACTACTGTCAGCAGCCCCCTGTAGAAGAAGTTATGCATAAACACAGCCTCTACCGTAGTGCCTTATAATGTGATGTGCCTTATCTTTGGAAAACCTTTATGTATTTATATATTATATTTGGAAACCCTTTTTAATTGATTGGGCACACGCCTTATAGGTCGGTGCGCCTTATATATGGAAAAAGTTAGAAAATACACCATTCATTGGGGTTGCGCCTTGTACTCCAGTGCGCCTTATACACCGGAAAATACAATTGTATTGACAAGTAAATTAAGCTCAGCATAATGTTATGTTTTATATCCTGCTTGTATATTTTAGTGTCTTAGGTACGTTTCTGGACATGTGTGTATTTTTACATTCCGTAAAACCGTAACTGCGGATGGTATTAATAAACCATGACTCAGTTGTAAAAGGGGTCACGAGCATGAGGAAGTACACATACTTATGGCCACCGCTCAATAAGAGGTTTTGTAACAGAGTAAATATAGAAATAAAACAACCCACCATGGACTATAACCCCATCAAAACACATTGAAGACGTTCAATGCACACATAAAGATACTAAAAACAATTAATGAGGTGAATAGCGATATATTGCGGATGATGATTGCGTTTTGAAGGCTTTGAGCTGCTCACCCACAAAGTCACCACCTCCTAGTTTGTAAATGATCCACACTAGCATCCACTCAACCAATGCAGAACCCCTCCAAGCTGCTTTACATGAGTGGATGACCTCTCTATTAACCACCATTTCACACGCACACACCCACACACACACAGAATCCTCCTCATGACATGTATATTTCAGTGCTTACAGTACTGTACAAGCCTACCTCAAGTGGCACTCAGTCCACGAACCAGTACCCCCAATTTTAAATGCACATAAGTTCTTTTGTCAAATATAGAGATTGGTGAGTCGTGATGTGAATGTGATTGTGCAAACAGAGCTGCGAGCACTGGCCGAGCTGCTGGGCGCCTACGGGTTTAAGTTCCTGAGCGAGAACCTCATGTGGCACATCACCTCGCAAGTCAGTGAGCTCAAGGTAGTGAAATGATATCATTGTAGCACTTATATGCCTTGTCCCTCCAAAATCATCACTTTTCAGGAAACTCCAAAGACAATACACACTCGGCCAATAAAGATACTTCTTATTTTTATTAATGACATCGATGTTACTGACATTTAGAAACTGGTGGTGGAAAACATGGATATCCTGGTGCAGATGAGGAACAATTTTGAAGAGGTGGAGGAGATGGCCAATCTCAAGAGGAAGCTGACAGGTAAGCGATTTGATGCGACAAAGGTATTGGGACACAATGCTCGATTGTGTCCCCTTAATTTGGGTTTTCATTGCTGAATTGGGAACAAGGTCAACATTGAAGAGGCCAAAATGCATTTTTAGCAAATGAGGAGCTGCCTCGTGGTCACAAACATCAAAGTGTTTCCAGGGAAATGAGCAGATGGCGAGAATCCTGGGAAATTAATCACATGCTGCTTCCAAAAGCAAGTTTGCCAAGTTGTCTTCCATTTCCACCAGGAGGAGACAGCCTGCTGAAGAGGATGACCATCATCGGAGTCATCTTGTCCTTCAGATCCATGGCGCAGGACTGCCTCAAAGAGGTGACTTTTCAAATACCTTTTGTGATCAATCATGCCTATTCAGCAACTAAATTAATGTCAATTATATTATTTGTGAAATCAACTAAATTACTTATTATAAAATATTGTGATGTTGTATTTTACATTACATTTTATATTTTATTCATTTTATTTTACATTAGTGGAAGTACTTGGGGAAGACCCCACGTTTGTTCCTGTTGTTTTAAAAAATATATATTTTTATTAATTTCAAATACTACTTTTTTTGTATTTTTAATAAAAGAATAGTCATGTATATTTTTCATAATATAATATATATATATATATATATATATATATATATATATATATATATATATATATATATATATATATATATATATATGTGTCAATATCAAAAATAATTGTGTGAAATAAACCAATTACATTGAAATAAATAGTATAAATTACAGCCAAATAATGTACTTATTTTTGAAAAATATACATGACTATTCTTTTATTAAAAATACTAAGTAGTATTTGAAATTAATAAAAAAATATATTTTTTAAAACAACAGGAACTGGCCATAGCAGAGTATGTGTGTGTGTGTGTATATATATATATATATATATATATATATATATATATATATATATATATATATATATATATATATATATATATAAACAACATACGCTGCTATGGCCGGTTCCTGTTGTATATATATCTATATATATACACACACATACGTTGCTATGGCCGGTTCCTGTTGTATGTGTATATATATATATATATATATATATATATATATATATATATATATACACACACACACACACACACTTTGGCAACTTAACAAAACTGAAAACAGTTTTTTTTTCTTGTTTATAGATGATCCATGTATTTGTTCATGTCAACCCCAAAAACAAATGAATGACAAATGATATTTGACTAACTATGGCCTCTGAATGCGTCACCCACAAACAACGCAGGTGTTGGAGAGGCATTGCCCTTTCCTGATGGGGCCCATCGAATGTTTGAAGGACTGCGTCTCTCCCGACACAGACATCAAGGTACCAGTACGACTACGATTTGCCACATGATGTTATCTCATGGAAACGGTCCCAAGTGGATACATGCATGGCATGTAGTGACATTTAGTGTTGTGTAGTTACATGACAGCCTACGGGGAATTTAATCAAAAGGTTAAACATGTAGCTGAAAGCATGTGGTGTGTTTGTTGAAATGAGAGGAGAGAGTGTGTAGACGTTGCCAAGGGGAAGGGGGTGAGGTGAGGACAACAACAAATGTGTGCCCACCATTACCCCACCAAATTAAATTCTTTATCTCCCGGCGGAGCACTCTGATGTGAACATGCCACACCAAGGCTCCAGGCCCCCCGTTTTGCTTACGTCTGGCCCCTGAGTGAGGTCTGACAGCCGTGCCACATCTCAGACCAGGATAACCCCAAAGACGTCAGCAAACCCGCCACATCCCACCACCCTCCTCCCACTGTGAGAGAGACCACTTTCACAATACTAACATTCACCCTTCAGTTCGCTTTTATCAACCATTTGGTTCTCCTTGTTTAAAAGTTTGAAAGGGGAGTAAAAGAAGCCAGTTTTATAAAACAGCAAAATCCTTCACTAAACCGCCACGGTGGTGTGAGGTTCAATTTGGATCGTTCGTACAACAGACTGCTTAGGCAACATAGGCATAGTTATGATGATAAGGTGATACCAGAGCAAATGGGGCAATCAGGCCAGTCATAGACCTCATACTCAGGCAGGACAATAGAAGTAATCAGTGGAGCCGCAGGGAGTAGTCCTCTGCTCCCTCCACCCTGAGAGCAGGGACCAATCATAGCAGAGTCTGGCACAGCCACGTCAGGACAGTAGGTATATATATATATATATATATATATATATATATATATATATATATATATATATATATATATATATATATATATATATATATATATATATATATATCGGTAGTCGAGTGGTTAGCACACCGGCTTCACAGTGCAGAGGTCGCCGGTTCGCGTCCTGGTCCGGCCTCCCCGTGTGGAGTTTGCATGTTCTCCCCGGACCCGCGTGGGTTTTTTCCGGGTCCTCCGGTTTCCTCCCACACTCCAAAAACATGCATGGCAGGCAGATTGACCACTCCAAATTGTCACTAGGTGTGTGAGTGACTGTTGTACGTCTTTGTGTGCCCTGCGATTGGCTGGCAACCAATTCAGGGTGTCCCCCGCCTCGTGCCCGAAGACAGCTGAGATACCAGCAAGACAATTAAAAGATGAACAATTAGAAATGTGCGCATCGTCCTCTAATCTTGGAAAATTGCTATCTTTTGTAGTTACGTATGCTTTAATATTGTGACTTTACGAATCACTGGCTGAACATGTTGCCAGGTGACACTGAGCGTATTCGAAATGGCATCCGCTGCAGGAATGAACTGCGAAGTGGATCCTACGCTTGTCTTCGCTATCAGAAGCATGCAGACAGGTGACCGTAGAAATATGTCATAGAGTGTCATGAATGTTTTCTAAAATCAATATTACACACACGTGTAGATAACATGTCCATCGAGGAGGAGTACAAGCTGTCGTGCTTGCTGCTGGTCTTCATCGCAGTGTCCCTTCCGAGCTTGGCCCTGGACCCCAATTCTAGCTACAGCCGAGAACATGGAGGTGCGCTTTTGTCATACTGAATCGTGACTCCATGACAAGATCAAGTGTTCGCACAACCCTCAACCTGACATTCATTAGCCATCATGCATCAATATATTCCATGGAACCAGCTGTATCATCACACCTCAGCCAGGAATGAAATTCTTGATAGGATAGGATGTGAAAATAACGTACACGTAACCAACTGTTAAAATTTAACGCAGGGGTGTCAAAGTCTTTTTTTTTTTTTTTTGCCGTGGGCCACATTGTAGATATGGTTTCCTCTTGATGGCCGTTATGAATTTGGGGAAGCCATTAGAATGTTCAATCCCCTCCACATATATAGAGCGCACAACAAATGAATTAATAACTAGCTTTCAAATCTGAAGTCAAGAATAATGACTGATATTGTGGTATACATCCAAAAATATGAAATCTTAGTTAAGATTTTAGCAAGCATCATGGAATTTCCCAAATTGATTTGTTTTCGCGGGCCGAAAAAAAAAGGATGTGGCGGGCCGGTTTTGGTCCCGGGGCCTTGACTTTGACACCTATGATTTAACGTAACCATTTCATACAACCTGTAACCCGATAACATGGTAAGCTGCTCACTGTCGAAAATGCTGTCCCTAAAAGGGTAAAATGCGAAAATAAATAAATAAATAATTGAAATTAACTTTTTTTGCCTACATACAGCTCCCCTCTCCCGGCAAATTGGCGTTTTCATGTTTATGTTTGTTAAGTAATTATAAGTACCTTGCATGCTGGGTTCGAGAGGACAGTAATTTCATCTGTGCTGTATGTCATGCATATTAGCATATTTGACAATAAAGCTGACTTTGACTTTTGATACAGCATCACAATTTTGCCCGCTTAATAATAATAATAATAATAATAATAATATGATACATTTCATTTATAAGCGCCTTTCAAATAAGATTCAACTTTCCACTGGGTCATTGACTTACATGTATGAGTGCACCTAATATCGTGTCCTGGAATGCATGCATGAACAAACACCCTGAGAAAAGCAAGCCTGTCATGTTTTCCACTCTCAAGTATGTCTGGGACTAATGCGAAACACGTGTTTTGCGTTGAGACTTTTTGTTTATCGACATGTATTGACATCGTCGCTGCTGCTGCTAGCGTGCCTTGACCCCAAACGATTTGCCGCAGACTCTGCATTAATGGCGTTATCAAAGCCAGCCATGTTATCGACTTGGCAATAACTTTCCATAAACAATCTCGAAAAGCTATTGAAGAAACTGTTTCCTCTTCAACTTAACGGCTGGTTAAAAAAATGGTGCTAATTGACAGCTCACAAAAACATCCGCTGACTGTTCGTCACACACTCGCACGCTAATGCTACGCTCATGCTCTCACCCACAATCTAATCTAATCAACACTTTTTCTCTTTTATGTGTACTGTTCATTGCATTTTTTTGTTTCCCTCAGGTCACAACAACAACATCCACTGTTTGGCGCTGGCCATCAACCAGGTGGCTTCCGCCATGTTGACAGTACAGAACAAGAACATAGAGCAGCACCTCAAAGAGTTTCTCCTGGTCAGTTGTCCACAAAACATTTCCAAAGTTTTGTGGATTTTTTTTTGTGGAACCAATCAGAAATTACCCGGATGGAAAATCGATGAAGTCACAAATAATCCCATGGCACTTTTCAGGAGACTGCTTTGGACAAACCTGTTCTCTGTTTGACTTAAAGGACAACCGACGTCTCCGGACAAATTGTGTCCATAATTTGTAAAATGGCTTCAAATGACTTCTACTGAGCGTATTTTACAAAGATCCCACCGTATATAGCTGTATATTTTACGCTTTAAGACTTGTGCTGAATATTCCGGAAGTCTTGTTTTTGAGTTGGTGACGTCACTGAAGGAACGTCCCTGACCGAAAAAAGGACACATTGTAGCAGTCCTTCACGTCAATGCATTTGGCTGTACTTGGCTGGGCTGAAAACTTCGTGTACCACGAAAAAAGAGGCAGAAGAGGGCGACAAAGCCGTAAGGAATGTAAGGAATTAATCAGCCTGTGGAAACGGGCTGATTAATTCCTCACACGGACCTTGGTCGCCATTTTCTGCCTCCTTTTTGGTGATCCATTTCCCCCCAATGTTGCCTCAAAATGGCACGTAATACATATTATTTAATCGATTGCAAACATGTATGCTTTCCTCTTCAGAACTATTTGAATCATATTCATAACTGCATGTGTAACAAGAGAGCATATTCTCCAAATCTGAAGCCATTGTTTTGATTCTCGAGCAATGCAAGGTGTCTTGGCGTGACGTCACGAACTGGGGGCGGGACTTTCTGAAAATGCCCAATTCGCAGCTCAATTTTTTGCAGATTTTGGACACTTTAAGTCATTTTATTGGTGTTTTGCATTTGAATAAAAAAATCATACTGCGTGTTTTGGGTATTTTAGATGCGATAAAACGTTTTTCTGATGTCAGTTAGGAAACAAAAAAGTGATGTTGGTTGTCCTTTAAAATAAAGATTAATCTTGCTTTGGGAAGACCACAGATACATATTCTGATGGGGTCTGCTATTTTCTCTCATGTAAAATCAACTGCTCTCTTACTTTGATTCAAAATCATCTGGGATCATACTTAGAATTGGATTGGATGTACCTTTATTCATCTCTCTGTGGAGAAGTTTACATTGCACAGCAGCAAAGTTATGAAAGTTAGAGGAAAGAAAGAAGTAGAAAACAAAATACAGGAGCTGCTGGAAAGGCAGCCACCCTCGAATGAACAAACAATATTTAAGGTTCAACTACAGCCATTCTGTGATTCAATCAGAATCAGAAAGCCTCTAATCACAATAGGGAAATTTGTAATCTAAAGCATCAAAATTGAAAGTATTAATTTACAGCCTTGAATGTTCACATGTAAAGCATCACCTGGATTTAATTTTTCAGAAGATTGTTTTCAAAGTACGCTTGTTAGCAAGTTCAATAACATACTGTAGCTGCGTTTGGAATTAAACTGCAGCCATTTTATGGGAAAAAGTTGACCCTGAGCCATTTTGTGGATGCTCGTTCAAAATCAATCGGCAAATGAACACATTTTAGTGCCTTGAAAGTACATGTTTGTTTTCCCTCTGTGCGCACAGCTGGCATCCTCTTCCCTGCTTCAAATGGGACAAAACGTGGAGAGCAAAAACAGAGAGTCCATCTACCTGCTCCTGCACATGGTAAAGCCACACCATTTTCATTAAATGCTTTTGCGGTACA
This sequence comes from Hippocampus bargibanti, assembly GCF_051943395.1. Lineage (NCBI taxonomy): Eukaryota > Metazoa > Chordata > Actinopteri > Syngnathiformes > Syngnathidae > Hippocampus > Hippocampus bargibanti. The sequence continues at coordinate 11,173,402 of NC_142745.1, forward strand.
GTTTGGAATGCTAATTACGGGGATCAATCAAAGTTTGTCTAAATTTCCTGCACGGGCTTCAATTCTGATGATGAAACATTGACGGATTGGCAAAAAAAACAAAAACAAACAAACAAACTGAATTTGACTATTTACAATACTGCATTTAAAGTTCCATTTTCAATAAGTATGATTATGTACATTGTGTTATTAGTCATTTAATTTATTCACAATATTAAATTAATTCAGTGAAATTTTAAAGGAATTTGTACAGGCAAAAATGCAAAAATGTTCAGATTGTTTTATGTCAAATACATGTGATGTAAGCGCACTGAAATTGGGCAAAAATCAATATGATAACATATTCTAACAATTTTGCAGAAGGTGGCCGATTATGTTGTTTAAAAAAAGAAAACTGTTACATTTTAGTTTAATGTAATGGATTCCGTTGTGATTATATATTAGTATCATAGAGTACATAGGGAAAGTCGATTACTCAACTGTCCATGTTTTTATGTTCCTGTTGTGTTTATTATTTTGCTTTGTGTTGACTATCTGAAGTGTTGACTATTATGTGAAGCGCTTTGTTACAGTTGCAGCTGTTGTGAAAGCGCTATACAAATTAGGAAGTATTTTATTGTATTATGAATTATATAAATCTTTCTCCCTTCATTTTACCTTGTATACGTACTTACGATTTAACATTGTACAGCATTAGGAGATATATGTATATACAGTGATACCTCGGTTTACGAAACCCTCGGCTTACGAACTTTTCGGTTGACGAACGTTACATTTATGAAAAATTTACCTTGGATTACAAACTTTACCTTGGCATATGAACTTTTTCGTACACGGAGCAGCCTCAATGTGTGATGTGTCGTTTGCGAACAAACCCGTTCTTCTAACAACAAAATGACAGCCGACTGTTTTAGTCCTCTATTCCTCGCCCCCAGTCTTCGATTAAAGCCACGTGATTGGTCAAGAACGCAGCAGTGAGGGGGGGGGGGGGTGTGGTTTAAACATTAAAGAGACAGGCAGACGTCAGTGAGAGAGTTTAAACTTTGATAGTTCAAAGGCAGAGTGTAGACTGCAAGTTAAAATATCCCATCAATCAGGCTCCATGAACAATCCGGCCACTCCATTCCATCAAGCCATCAACGACCATCACAAAGCGTCTGTGTAAGCTCACAGTCGTACAGGAGTGATTCATCGATGAGAAGGTTTCTTCCATCACAAAGGTAAATAAAATGACTTTATTATATGGTACAGTTTATTTAATTCTAATACCCTAGCACATTTATTATACATAAAATAAGGTATATTTTGTGTAGTTTTAAGGCTTAGAAAATTAGAAAGTAGAAAATTATTTTTTATGGGGACCTGTGAACGGATTATTCTCATTTGAATGGTTTGGATTGGATTGGATTGGATATGCCTTTATAAATCTCACAGTGGAGAAATTTACATTTCACAGCAGCAAAGTGATGAAAGGAATGAAAGTAGAAAAACAAAATACATGAGCTGCTGGAAAGGCAGCCACTCTCGCGGCGCCGTCTTGAAGTCAAAAGAACAAAAAAAACTAAATAACAAATAATATGAGAGCATAGAGACAATATGACAAAACAAAGACACAGAGAGACATTCATTCTTCAGGACTTGCTGTACCCTCTTTGTGATGACATGAAGCAGTTCTAGATGAAAGAGGAGAGGATCAAAGCGTCTTTCCACCAGTGGATCAGGGACATCATGGTGGAATGTGCACGTCGACTACAAGCTAAATGTTGAAGGCAACCACGCACGTTTCCTATGGGAAATTCATTTTTGGGGTACACACTTTTCACCTTATACACTCTGTCTGGGACCAATTAAGTTCGTAAACCAAGGTATCAATGTATATATGTGTGTTTGTTTTGTTTTTTTTTTTTTTTCTACTACAGCCTTCCGAACATGGTGCTAAAAAGTTTGTAAAATTAAATTACATTTCCATCATTGAATTGTTTTACATCATTGATTTGATAAAGTGTTATAATGTCACAAAGTTCCTGTCATTCAAAACCTATTTTTGTTAAAGCAGCCTGAACAGGAAATTAGGCTAATCCTTGCTCACGTACTACCTTGTGATCCATCATCTACATTATTTAGATTGTGGAGGAGTCTGCGTTCCTGAGCCAAGACATGATGGAAAGATGCTTCCCGTACGTCCTACTCCGGAATGCCTACAGAGAAGTCTACAAGTCCATTATCATCACCCTCGGGTGAAAACACACAGACGTTCCCTTGCACTTATCCGAAATCCATTTAAAATGATTGATGATTTTGTTCACCTTCTTGCGAAATGTCCAAACCTAAATCGTGTGGTTGTTCAGGTGGAAGTCTGTAACAAGCTCTCAGTGCAAACGCTGCACTTTTCAGACTGGAAAGTCACTGATGCCTGTGTGTATTATTCTTTCAAACTTTCCGTGAATAAAGGTCTTAATTATATTTAGTTTGTTTTTCTTTTCTTGGGGGCCCAAGTCAACATGTGTTCCGCATCTGTTTCCAGCCGTCCTACCGCCTACGGCCTACGCCCTTCGTCCAATTTCACCCAATGCAAATGACTTGAGGTTTATTACCAACGTTGTAAATAGTAAACATTAACATCAAATCATGTTCGTATCATCACAAAAATTAATTTCGTTTAGATACATTTTTTTTTTAAATACATGCTCGGATGTGGTAATTAGTTTCTTTAGTTAGTATTGGTGAATTGTCGGTGAGTGTTGCTCCACAGTGTGTGGCCAAATCCGTTATTATGCCGCGACACCAATTCTATCCATTCAACATCTATGGGGGATTTCAGTATCTGCTCAAATTAAGCCAAATACTTCATGAAGGCAAAGCAATTTGCTTCTTTTAATTGCATGTGTACCGTAATTTCCGATATATAAGGCGCACCGGAGTAAGATTCTTATTGCTATATTATTTAGGTCAATAAAAATGGAAAAAAATTAAAATTATATTTTGCCCATATTAATTGAAAAAAAAAATATTTCTTAAAAGCTAAATCATGTACCATGTTTTCCGGTGTATATGGCGCACTGGAGTATAAGGCGTACCCCCAAAGGAATGGTGTATTTTCAAACTTTTTTCCACGTACAAGTACAAGTCGCACCGGGCTTTAAGGTACATCCCCAATGAATTGTGTATTTTCAAACTTTTGCCATATATAAGGCACACCGGAGTATAAAGCGCACCTTCGAACAATGAAAAATGTTTTCTAAATCTAATATATAAATACAGTATATTAATGTTTTCCAAATTTAAGCCACACCACATTAAAAGACAGTAGAGTAGAGGCTGCGGTTCCGCACTACTTCTTCTACAGGGGGAAATCGGTAGCTGCTGACACTAGTTGCGAGACCTGTGTGGCTCAACATGACTTCACATATAAGGCGCACCTGCATATAAGGCGCAGGGTTATCTTTTGAAGAAAATGAAGCGCTTTATCAGCACCCCTGCAGGAAAAAAATAACTGCCGGGGATGGTAGTGAATGAGTAATATTCGAACATTAAACCATTTGGCATTGGATAGCCAATAATTTCAAATACCTGCAGTTATGGGATTCTTGCATGTCTTGCATGTAATTCAAGGATGACAAAGTCATTTTTTGCTGCGGGCCACACTGTAGGTACGGTTTCCTGTCGAGGGCCATTAAGAATTTGGGGAAGCCATTAGAATGTTTAATCCCCTCCACATATTACATATAGAGCGGACAACAAATTAAGAAATAACCAGTTTTCAAATCTGAAGTAAAAAATAATGACTGTTATTGTGGTTTACATAGGACAATTTTAAATTTTGGTTCGGACTTTAGCAAGCATCATGGAATTTCACAGGTTTGATTTGCCTTTGTGGGCCAGATAAAATGATGTGGCGGGCCAGATTTGGCCCCGGGGCCTTGACTTTGACACCTGTGATGTAATTGAACCATTACTACATCTTCACAGTGGGTTTCATTCCCGAGACACTTTGGTCAGATAATGGTGGAAAGTCAAGGCCTGATGTAAAGACTCTCTGCTGAATGTGTCAGTGACGCAGAACCTATCCTGCTGACTTGTTAACCTCTGAGGAGTCCGCAGTCGTGCACATTGCCCTTACACTGACGCGCACGCACACACACAAAACAGGATCTCTCTCTCCCTCGCTCATGTACAAACACCCACCTACCAACGCACCTGAAAACACAATATGCATACACAGAGGAGAAGGCATTGAGTGCGTACGCGTTTGCACAGGCTTACTAACATTAACCATGACAATGGATACTCATGTGCTGGCTTTGCAAGAAGGCACAGGGGGTACCATTCATTTCGGGGGGTCTTGGTAACACACACACACACACACACACACACACACACACACACAAATGCCTCACAAGATATGCAGAAGACAGCCTGACAAAATTCTGATTGTTTCAACATGGAGGATCGCACTGGGCCGGTAATGCTGACTTTTTTCTCTCACTCTTTTATAGTATGTTTAAAAAAAGGGAGAGGGGATTAAATAAATACATGACATCATTTATCAGTCATCCAATTGGACGACAGCCATAAGGTCTGAGTCTGCGAATTTTTGCTCTGGGATAAAAGCCGACATTGATTTGGTTATGTGGCAACTTAACTCATTCACTGCCATTCACGAATTTATTCGGGAATTAAAAATATGATGTCCCGAATTTGTTCTGGTTGGTTTTTCATGCGTGAGTGCCGATAAAGCGCTGGCCATGGCCTCCGGCAATATTTTTTTCCCCTTTCTAGTATGTTAGCGCTTTGTTCCAGCTTCAGCTGCTGTTAAAGCCGTATATAAACCAATATGTTTGTATTGCATTGTATTTTGGACAGCCACCCTCATTTCAAACTCATATAACTTCAGACCCATATAATTTAGGAACTTTTTTTCTGATGAAAGAAGAGAGTCTAACGTTTCTAAAGCTGTATTGAATGTTTATGTTGTCCTAAAACTTCATATTCTGTGGGTCCTGGAATTCAAGTAACAATTACAAAAACCCTGGCACTGGAGTGGACACATTTTTGCACATGTCTGGCAGTGAATGAGTTAAGTTATCATAGAGTGTCAATAAACTAATAATAAGCATTGGATTAAATCATATTCAGTAATTTTAGCGTGGACGTAGTCATGTACATCGGTGTCCAGCTGTTGTTGTTTATGCTAACTGTGCATACAATGTGACAACACAGACGTGATGCGTCTTTGGTGGAGCCATACATACATGTAAAGTGTGAAACTTGCATCATTACCCAGAAAACAAATTAACCTAAAAATATTGCGATGCAATTCGCAAATGAGATTTGATGGGAAGTTAAATTAAATGTTGACCAACTGTCACTATGTATGCTCAGCTGCAAGAATTTAAGATTGTTGTGTCGTGTCCCTTTTGGTGGAGTCCAACAATCTCGTCTTTATTGACTAATCGCAAGGGTGGGAAAATTCCACAATTTGGCTAGAGTATATGTATGTATGTATTGTCCTTTTGCTAAATATGTAAACTCGCTACGTTTGCTTTTGTTGTTTAACTAAAGAGTAGCATCCAGTGACGTTATAGACCGCTCCGACGACATTGAAAGACACTCGAGACTTGAAACGTTGGGTAAACTCTATTTTGGACTCCAGGATTGTAAAAACAAAAAAGACCACCAATCATGCCCCTCAGAACCTTAAGCCTCTTGGAAGTGTGGTTCCCATGAGGGGACTTGAAATGTTTTACAAAGTGATTTATGGTGTCACAGAGTCACATTTCTTCCTGTGAAATGTTGCGGACAGCAAAGAGATCAAAGGGTGAGCGTTCATCATCCTTGGGCGAGGGATAGACCGATCAGTAAACTGAAATAGTTAGACACGAAAAAGATCAAAACTGCAAGAGGCTGCCAACCTGTGACTTGAACTATCTATCAGGAGCAAATTTCCTGAGATTTAAGGAACGGACCTTCTAGCAAGGAGGATGAGGAGAAGACCTCAGTTTGTTTGTACATCCATCTTTAAAGAGGATTACGCATAAACCAAAGTCTTTTTAATCAAGCTTGGTGAAGGCTTTAAGCATTAGGAATCCAATAAAGTCTGGAGTGGATCTATTTACGACCTGTCACAAAAAAAAACTGCATTTTTGGCGGGATTAATGGGGAGTACCTGACTGCCAGATGGCTATTTCAAACACAACTTTATTTAACGCTTCACCATGGACAGGGCCAATAGCAGCAGTGTGGGAAAAAGGCGGGTTCATCCATCAGAGGCTAATTGATTAACAAGGAGAAGAGTAAAAATCACACTGCCAAGACTTTGGGTGAGTCATGTAGTGGCCTTCAGGCCACTATTAATGTTGAACGCTGAGTAGGCTTCAGTTCGACAATATGGATTTTTTTTTTCTCCCCACTATTAGCACGAAAACGCCTGACGACTTTGGCGTTTACTGATGAGGAGGAACTGTTTATATAGGCAGAGTGGGATCTTGGGTAGATCAGGCTTGTACGTGAACTAGATCTATTTAAAGACTGCTTGGAGGTGCACTTTAGCCTCTTCCAGTTTCAGATTTTTTTCACTCTGCCCTTGAACACTTGCAACATATGTTGAAATCACTGTCACCCTCTCTCTCATTGATTTCGCTTTCTGACATCACAATGGGGATGTGATTGAATTCAGGCAGCGTATGCACAGTAGTGTACACACGGTACACTTGCATCAGCCACAAAGCGGCTTGTCGATGGTGCATTGCACTTTGCTCGGCCGAATGACGGGTCGGTGTAACGTTAAAAGATTGGTGGCATTGTCATCTTGGACAATGAGGGGTTGGGTTCATAAGGATTGGAATGTGGTGAAGGTAGAATAAGAAATGCCTATGAAAGTTTTCGATACAAGTCCAGTTATGATGTAACTACTGTGATCTCATGTAACAATCTCTTTGATGGTCAGCATAGTTCAATGTTTTATTTGTCACTTTAACAACCCCCCGTGACCTTAAGATGCCGTCTCAGATTTGCCGCAAAGGTGCCAGTTTGAAATTTGACCAGGATCTCATCAATTCCTACAACCTCCCAGACTTTATGTGCCTTTATCTTTTCTCACTTTGACATCAAAGGTTGCTTTATATCAAAACAAAATCAGCTTCAAGTCGATGGGACTTTTCCTCATTTTGGGCAATGTGTTGTGCCATGTCAAAGAGCATGGGAGCATGAGAGTGAGTCTGACCCAGCAGTCAAACCAGTATACCACCAATGAGTGGGGGTGGAGGGCGGGAGATTTAGACTGGAGCAGGGGTTTTCCCCAGTCACATTGTTGCACAGTGCTGTACTAACTCCAAAAAAAGATTACGCAAGGGTATCAAACATGGAGGGCGGACAGGGGATGGTGGGGGATGAAAGCTTCTCAACAACCTTTACTGATCATTATGATTTGTGGTATATTATTAACCATGTGCCCCATGAAACTTTCCTCCTCATCTAAAAATATCCATTTCACAACGATTATCTATCCATCTACCCATTACCTAATCCGCCTGTCCTCATGAGGGTCGTCGCCATGCTGGATCCTAGCCCAGCTGTCTTCGATCAGGAGGCGATTACACCTCGAACTGGTTGCTAGCCAATCACAGGCGATGACTGTCTTCAACTTTCTCCAAAGTTGCACTACAATTTAATGGTTATGATCTTTGACGCACATCCCTGACAACCGCTTTTTACAATAAAACCAATTTTACGTTTTCATGCTGTCAAACAGTAAAACATACCTGGGTGCAATCCTTTTGGACTTTTAGATGTGCTTTTTGGGGATTGTGGTGCCCAATTCTGGCTTTTTTGGGGGTCTGGTTGTGGTTGAGGTGGGATAATGTATAGTTGATGGGAACTCAAGATACGATGCCTGGTACGATGGGTTGCACATCGTAGATCAGGTGTTCGAGACTCCTCCACAGTTTTGAAATTCCTGAATCCCTGATTATAAGTTTCTATTGTACCTTTATAACTGATTTTGGAAAAAAATCATAATTAACATTCATATCAAATGTGTAGCAATATCCGCGCATTGGTAGTAAACATCAAAAAGTTTTATGACACTGTTCTGAGACCACTGAAGTTCTAAAGCTGTGTAAGTATGTGCACCATTGAATGAAGAGGATTGAAGCGGGAAAAAATGTATTCAAACCATGAGCCTCCAGAATGCCTGCTCTGTTTTGACTGTTTTTGGAGGACAAGCTTTGTTTTACGAGACTGTCTGAAAGACTGTCTCTGTGGATCGCAGATTCATGGCAGTGCTGGAAAAACTCTCATTTGAGATTTAAGTACACACGGGCTGAAAGGCTCGCAGTCAACACCTCATCAGTGAGGTCAGTGCACTCACACTTGTGCACACAAACTGACAAAGATGCTCATACCACACTCATGCACACACACTGACACAGTACGGGCTGGTCCAACCAATCAGAATGAGAGAGTAGGTCCCCCCAGAAGTGGGTGGGAGAGTTGGTGAAACACAAGTCCGTCTCAGGACACACAACTTTTTGAGTTGGTGATTTGGGGAACTTCATTTTGGGGGGTCTCTAGAATAACTCTTTTTTTTTTTCTCTGCACTTTTTTGGGGGGGTGGGGGGGCACTCTGGGGTCCATCAGGGTACAGTTTGAGTGCAGAATGAGTGAACTGGTGCAAATACGTAAGAAACATCTGCAGATGCCCATTTCAAGGTAAGATCAGAGCATAATTTGAGACATTTGAATGACGGCTTTCAACGCCATCAAACCTGACTGATGGGATTTGACCACTTGTTTGAAGTGTGCTATGCAGAAAACAGCCACTAGAAGTCACTGTCTTAAACAAGCATGACCAATTGCTTCTACGTTGTTATCTTATTCAAATTGATGTCTTGTTCTCCAGACATAACTGAAACATGACTTTTTTTTACATTCCTAATCTAGTATACAGATCAAAACATGAGCACTTGCACTAAACATCTGACCGCATGTTTTGTATTCACCAATCTGACTATACTTAGCCGCCACGACACTTGCCAGTTGTTACAGGAACACTCGACTTCCTTGTACCGTAGCTTTGTGGGAGGGGAAACGAGCTGCATGGAATATGGGTCATGTGGCTTTTGTGTTGTTCGGGCTTTGACGGCCTTGCGACGGTTGGTCTATACAACTGCCCATTGTTGGTACGAAATTATATTGAGATCAAATGTACAAGTCAATATCTCTTCCGACCCATACTAAAAGTTGTTTTCTTCAATGGGACGCTAGGGGTAGGCCTTATAGTAGTACATCGCAACACATTACCAAATATGGTTCCTCACCTTTTGTATAAAACCTGCAAAAGCACTAAAGCATGTTAGTTTAAGGAATTGTGTGGTATCTTCGCACTGCTTGAGTATCGTAAAGTAGTCACAGCATGTCGTCAATTTGCAACAGTGAGGCTGCACTGTGTACAAGACAAAGGAGATTTGTCATTCATCTACGTAAACTAAATTGCACTTGACAAGTCATTTCCGGGGAAAATGGGATGTCAAATGTTTCCCCAGCTGCTAAGACGCAAAAGGAGGAGTGATCTGGAAAGATTATGAGTGCTGACATTCGGGTGCTTGCTATTTTTATGGCTCAACAGCTTTCTGAAGATGGTGCCAGATTGAGAAACACTTGAAAAAGCCACGAGTGCCAACTGTAGCATCCTCGCCCGACAGTGGGCCGCACGGCAGTGCTTCAACAACGGTCACGATAGGGATATTGGATATTGGATATGCCTTTATTAGTCTCACAGTGGAGAAATGAGGGGGGAGAGAAAGTTCGACGTTATTTGAAAGAAACTCCTGTCACGTCCAATAAATCGGCATGAGAGAATAAATCGCTAGTGTAAACAGAGGATGGGATTTATCATGGAGACCCAAGTAAACCTGTTCAAGCTTTGAAGATTTATGAATTGCATGAATGCAAGGCATATGGCGTGATTTATTAACCCTTCAGAAGTCCTGAAGTACCACATGACATGAGTACCACATGCACCCTTAGTGCCAAAGAGATTTAAAGTTGCTGTCAGAGAAAAAATAATAATCGCGTTATGAAAGTTATGACAGATAAATAAAAGGAAAGAACAATGAAAGACCGATAATATTAATGATTTTTGTTTACTCTTGTAGGCTAATTCAGGCAACAGAGATGACATTTGTAACATTGCACCCGCATTTAATCCAACACAACCAAAAATGGCTCGGAAATGAAAAATGAAAAACTGAATGTCACAAAATGTCCCGAAGACCTTTTACTTCTGAATTATATCCTCATTTGTTTCCTGAATACATGACTGACAAAAATCGCTCTGAGTCTCCAATTCTCAGAATGTGCGCCTTACATAAGCATGGGAAGTTTTACTCTTGTGGAAAGATCGGCAGCCATGATACCCTCTTGGCCACAGGCATTTTTTTGTTCCCCTTCTTGAGATAATTTGGCATAAAATGGCTTACAAATGAACTCTTAAGACCTCATTGCCTGCTCTGTACGTCATGATTTAAACAGGTGCTTGCAGTTCCGACTGGTGATTCTCCTGGATTGACAAAAATACACATCACATACAAGATGGATTTCTTCACGCCAATGTGGATTAAACAAACAAAAAAAACACATCTGAACAAAGTGGCTTGGGGTCCTGCTGCACCTGCGACCCGATCTCGGATAAGCAGATGTATTATTAACCAATTTGAGTGTTTGAAAAAGGCAGTGAACCAATATTGCATGTAGACATTTGCTGTATGTTTCCTAACACTTGTGAGTCTCCCATAAATTACGTAATTATGAAAAATAACTTCAGAACCTAAAATGTTGCTCACAGTTTCGAAGACGTGGGTAAGACCTGATTTAGAATCTTTAACCTTGGAATGTATGGAGTTTATCCTAGCTGACCTTTGATGTGAGATTTTGAAATGATTGCCAATTATTTCACAAAAAGTATAAATGGAGCTAAAATGTTTTAGGGAGGTATGAAGAAAATTATTTACGTCAAGAAAACCTGTACGAGCACAGGAAGCCAGCGTCCAGCCTTACACCAGCAATTCCCAAAAGTTGAACCAAAAGATCTCAAAATCTGTTCAACCAAACAATAACTCGGGTCATTTCAAGTCAAGTTTATTTCTGTAATCTTGAGTCAAAAGAGTGTGAAAGGGCACAGTTTCGAAAAATCAACATCGCCAAATCTAGGCACGTCTCCTAAGCAAGGAAAAACGCTGAGAAACCCCCATTAACGGGGGGAAAAGGAGGATAGTTTGAGGTGAGATTACAAAAAAGTGTGGGGTGCATTTGGGGTGAAGGGGTTCAGCAGTAAAACAAGCCAAAATCCAGATGTCAGGTAGTAAAGTCAGGCACAAAGACTAATTGCCCATTTGGTGTGTCTTAACCGAGTGTGAAAGTGGAGAATAATGGGTTAAAAGTGATCGTTCGTTCCTGGTTCATGGCTTCTCAGGGTGTTAGAAGTGGGATGTTGAAATCAGCAGGAAGCCAGGTGTTGAACAGAATAAATTAGTTTAATCTTGTAGACAGCAGGTGCATCGTGGGGTGTCGGCCGAGGAGGGGCAGATAGAAAAAAAAAGAGCAAGAAGACGAACTGGGAGAGCATTTAAGACAGACAGGGTGCGATGCAATAGGATGTGACGCAAAGGGATGTGACATCATGTAAACGCAGGCAGGATGACATATTAGGAAGTCCAAAATAAAAACTAACAATGCAAAAAGATGTTTAAAGATGTTCATATAGCACATTACCCCAACATATAAATGCAGATAAATCTTAAATTGAGATGAAACATTGCTCAAATTTCTTTGGGAAGGGCAATCCCAAAACAACTGGAGTCCGAATAGCGAATGCTCAAGAACCTAGAGCTGCCTTCCTACCAACCACAATCACAAACGACGTCTACATTTCCGTTTGTCTTTGATCTCAACATATGAAATAATTGATTTGTGACGGCTCTCAGGCTGCGGAGCATCTTGAAGCAGATGGAGGAGAAAGACATTGACTTTGAAGACATCAAAAGAAATCTGGATGTTACGGCATCGCTATTGGAGGCTGTTTATCTAGATGGAAGCAGGTAGGGAAAATACTAAAAACAATGGCATTGTGAGTTTATTAACGTATCTTTGATATTGTCGGACACGGGGTGGAATGTGCAAAATATGAAATACAGTGTATGTGTGTGAATGTGTGTGTCAGGCAGTGCTTGGAGTCTGAGGACGATCTCCAGCAGCTTCAGTCTGATGGAGTTCCCGCAGAGGTTACTGATTGGCTGGCATCAACATTCACTCAGAGGGTCAGACAGTTGGGGCGCCGGTCAGACGAGAAGCCCAAGTTTCGTAGCATCGTGCACGCAGTACAGGCTGGGATATTTGTGGAGAGGTACTATGTACACAATAATGTGTTGTGGATTAACAGTTAGCACGAAAACCAACTAAAAAGTGGTCAACAGTCAGTCACAGGGCAAACAGACAATCATTCAAAACTCATGGACTGTCTGAAAGAATCAAACCCACACTTGTGGCACAAAAGTATTGTTATGTAAGGATATGAAAGGATTGGTCTACATTCAATCGCAGTGGTGGCTGAAATAATCAGTGATTCACACTTTCATATACACCAGTCCTTGAACGGGAATCAACACACCCTGAACACATCAACACACATCGGCCAAGGACAGCCTGTAATCGCCAGGCAAATAGAGACATACGGTCATTCATATCCACACCTCAGTCAGTGTTCAGTGTGCATGAATGGATCCCACACTCAGTATAAGTCAGCTGAGTGAAGCACTATATGCTCAGGATTCGTCACAGCTCCTCCCAGTTGTGAATTACACATTGGATAGGTCACTATTCAATAAAATAGTTGTAAATTTACCATAATGAAATGATAGTAGATTGACAACAACTAAGACGATGCAAACTTTTTCTTGACAACAACCTTAACAACCCCACTACAGACCATCTTGAACCAGTAAAGCATTGGCCCCCGGTTTCTATTTGGAAACATCCTCACCAAAGTGTATGGGGACTTGGAGGATTTTATATAAACACCTCCCGAGACGAGTTTGCTGCACAGTCTCAGCATGTGAACTTCAAGTGAACTGAACATAAACATTGCATTATTTCAGGATGTTCAAGAGGGCCTACACGGCCTCCATGCCAGATCAACCTGCCACCATCATAAAGTGTCTGAGGGTAAGATCCTAAAACATCTTGCTGTGAGTCGCGTGTTTGTGCAGCTTGTCCGAGCGCAGCACCAAGAGATCAATAATGCTATCATGCAAATCACCTTTTCCCAATCTCTCTCTTAAGGACGTCGACCGTTGGAATTTTGACGTGTTTGCCTTGAACGCCGCTAGCTCTGATCACGCTCTGCAAACACTTTTCTTCGAACTAGTCAACAGATATGAACTCAACAGCCGCTTCAAGGTATTTTTTTTCATCCAAACATCGTATTAGATTTCTCTGGAATGTTTAGTTACACACCGGCCTTAAATTGAACACAACTGAGGCCATTTCCAAGGGGCTGAAAAGAGGCTGACGCTATTGAGTGATTTGTTCTAGATTCCCATTTCGAGTCTCACGCTGTTCATGTCTGCTGTGGAGAAAGGATACTGCAAACACAACAATCCATACCACAGCCACGTGCACGCAGCGGACGTCACCCAGACCTTGCACTGCCTGCTGCTGCGATCCGGTCTAGTGGTACAATTTGGGTTTTGATTAATTAAAGTCCAGATAAGGATTAAGATGACTGATGACCAATGCAACAGTTCAGACTTTGAGGAGGCTTAAGGTGTAAAAAATCCAACACCAAGTCAAGACCGACTGACAAGTTAAGGCATGGAGGAGTTTGAAGGATTTGACTGGCTGACAATTCAACACATGGAGGAGTTTGAAGGACTTTGAGGAATGAACAAGAAAGGACAGCTAATCTGAGATGTTAGGACTAATACACGTTTAAAACTTCAAAAGAGTGAACCGTGAGTCAATACTGAGACATTGATGAGTAGTGATCAATTTAAGACCAAGATTCTGACTATTGGCAGACCGTGTTGTGCCTCGCTGGGAGTTCAAGACTTTCAGGTGTCAACTCCTGAACTTTGATGAATCAAGACCAAGTCAAGACTTGAGACTTTGTAGTGTTAAAACCAGTTCAAGACCAAGACTTATGACATCAAAAGGTTATGACCAAGCCAATAAAAAGATTTAAAACCAAGTCAAGACGACATGATTGATTGATTGACGTGTTTCTGCCGTTTAACAATCAGCATTGGCTAACCGAGCTGGAGGTGATGGCATCATTGTTCGCTGCAGCCATTCATGACTATGAGCATACGGGGACCACCAACAACTTTCATATTCAGACAAAGTAAGTTTTTTTTTTATTGTTGTTGTTGTCCTGGAAAAAATGACTCCACATTTAGCCAAATTCTAACAAACGTGTCCATTTGTATAACATCATGTTATGATGTCAAGGAATATAACATATACTGTTTGTTGTTTTATAGAGGGCTACAGTCTTAACACAAACATGTTCACGGTATTTTTAGATCCCTGTATAACCATCCGCCCTGCAGAAAGTGTTGTATTATATATGGCTCATTGTTTATATGTCCAACTAAGTATGGCGGAACCTACTCAAACCGAGCGCCTCGAAAAGTGCAACAATTTGGAGTTCAACTAAAAACATCTACAAAATGATGCCTCACAAGCTCCAAACTAAACAAAGCTTCAAACCACCGTGAGCATCATAACAGAAATGTAACATGACAATAAAGTATCTGATTTTGCAGTGCAACAAGAGCAAAAAATGAATCCAACAGATAATGACAAACAGCATATTCTATAAACACTGCAGACAAAAAAAACATTGTGGATAACTTTTCACCATTCAAATCAGAATCAGAATCAGAATCAGAATACCTTTATTCGTCCCGCAATGGGGAAATTATTAGCAAAAATATTAGCATACTTAAAGGACAACCGACGCCTCCGGACAAGTTCTGTCCATAATTTGTGAAATGGCTTCAAATGACTTCCACTCAGCGTATTTTACAAAGATTCCACCGCATATAGCTATATTTTACGTTTTAAGACTCGCGCTGAATATTAAGGAAGTCTTGTTTTCGAGTTGGTGACGATTCCTGACGTGACATCACGTCAGGAACGCCCCTGGCCGAGAAAGCGACACACAATGCATTTTGGGTAATTTGTTTGGTCTGAAAAGTTCGTGTTGATCCGTGTTGATGGCGAAATTAGAAGGAAAAAACAAAAATAACGCGATGGTGAATCATTGTGTGTTGCACCACGACAACTATTTCATACTAGAATATACATCAAAAATATCAGCCTGCGTGTTTTGGGTATTTTAGATGCTATAAAACGTTTTTTTGATGTCAGGAAACAAAAAAAATGGCGTTGGTTGTCTTTTAAAGATTTTCCTGGACAATGAAATTTTTGGGATAGTACAATTTGTAGTCTGCAAGTATTTTAGTTTACATTACAATGAGGCCTTGAGACAGAAATTTAATTGTTCCTCTGATTGTGCTCATAACTCAAAACTCATCACGATTATATCGGAAATCCATTCCTCTGTTATCTGAACCACTTCTCCTCGAGGGGGTTTCTTTCTCATTTGAAACAGATGGAAAGACCATGAATCAGTTTCAGATTCCCAAAAAAGTTATAGGGGATTCTCATCAAATATCTTAAATTAGATTAGATAACCTTAATTGTTCTCACAATGCAGAAATTACGGACATACTTTAGTCGTCAAAAGTAAAACAATACCGTTTTTGCCATGGGTAAAATGATAACTAGTTCAAACAGTATATATGAAACCAATGAGTGCACATACCTTTCATGGATGTGTTTTTGTTTTGTTTGTTGCCTTGTCAGGTCTGACTTTGCATTGATCTACAATGACCGCTCGGTGCAGGAAAGTCATCATCTGAGCGCAGCATTCCGTCTCCTTCAGGATGACCAAATGAATATCTTCATTCATTTGACACGAGAGGAGTGGATGTAAGGCTTTTTTCGATTTTCAAAGGGCATTTATGTTGTAGATTTATGATAAAGTTTGCTCTTGGTGCTAGCGAGACCAGATTGGTAATCTCACGTGCGCAATTTACAGCACGACACAACATTGAATTCTACACAATAAAGCTAGCGTATTTTCCGGTCTATAAGGCGCACCCTAAAGCCTTGATTTTTTTTCAAAAGATGACCCTGCGCCTCATACTCTGGTGCACCGTATACACCAGAAAATACGGTAGTTTACTTCACGCTTGACTCTTAAAGGACAACAGACGCCTCCGGACAAGTTGTGTCCATAATTTATAAAATCACTTCAAATGACTTCTACTGAGCGTATTTTACAAAGATTCCACCACATATAGCTATATTTTGCATTTTAAGACTGGCGCTGAATATTCAGAAAGTATTTTTTTCGAGTTGATGACGATCACATTTGGAAGGCCCCCTGACGAGAAAGCGACACACAATGCATTTTGTGGTCCTTTGTTTGGTCTGAAAACTTCGTGCTGATCCGTGTTGATGGCAAAATTAGAAGAAAAACACATAAATAACGCGATGATGAATCGTTGTGTGTTGCACCAAGACTACTATTTTATATTCGCTGACACAAATTCCCAGCAGACAAATAAGCCCATTTCCAACGGAGCTTTGGCACCATCTCTTGCATTTTCTGGGACGCTACATTGCTGTCATTGACGGCTCAAATTGATATGGGAGGACTCCTTTAATCGATTGCAGACATGTATGCTTTCCTCTTCAGAACTATTTGAATCATATTAATAACTGATGAGTAACAAGAAAGCATCTTCCTAGAATCTGAAGCCATTGTTTCGTTCTCGAGCGAGGCAATACGTCTTGTCGTGACGTCACAAACAAGGGGGCGGTACCTTCTGAAACTGGCCATTTCCGGTTTAATTTTGAAGTCGTTTTTGGACACTAAGTCATTTTTATTGGTGTTTTGCATTTGACTAAAAATATCAGCCTGCGTGTTTTGGGTATTTTAGATGCTATAAAACGTTTTTCTGATGTCAGTTTGGAAACAAAAAAATGGTGTCGGTTGTCCTTTAAGGTGATGACCTGCGATTTACTATATATACATCATTGGGTACAACTCAAGACACTAAATAGGCCGCGACTGAATCAACAAAACAGAAGAATAGGTCACAACTTTTCTTCAAAATAACAACAGTACACTTGTAAAGTGCAAGACCACGAATATTTGGTTTTTAGAAAAGAAAATAATGTTATTAATGTCATCTAAAGGCTTTTTTCCTCTTGAAATACAAAAAAAATCCACTTTTGTTTCCCTCTAAAATTATTCTTACATGATTCAAGTAGTGTGTAGAATTTAGCACCATCTAGTGGTCAACGAATAGAATCAATGTCCCTTGGTCATTCCGCTTGTGATTGATTTGGGACCAGTCCGCAACATATTGGGCATCCCCATCTCAATATTTTTCCAACATGACATTCAAGCCTTGTTGCTGCAACAGCGGTTGCTCGAAGCAAACTTTTAATTTCTTTTTCAATGGACGCCCACACAGGGAGCTACGTTCCCTTGTCATCGAGATGGTGCTATCGACAGACATGTCCTCTCACCTCCTCCAAGTAAAAGCTATGAAATCCTGTCTTCAGCAACAAGAACGGTACGCACACCCAAGACATTGAGGAATTATTTCGGGAGCATCTAACACCATTATTTTTCGGTCTTATAGAATCGAGAAGGGCAAGGCTTTATCACTATTACTGCACACGGCCGACATAAGCCATCCGTCCAAACCCTGGTCTCTGCACTCCAGATGGACCAAAGCCCTGATGGAAGAGTTCTTCCGGCAGGTAGGAACATGAATCAAATGATTTGATACTAAAATTTTAAGGGGGTAAAATTTCTAAGATAATGTTATTCATGCAACCTTTTTTGTCATGACACCAAATCATTCTCATGATCGAATATTTGTGTGGTTTGACCCCACAACCACTTTGATGTGCGATTCACATACATACTCTTCCTATCATTAAGTGATTTTTTAAAAAACCAAAATAGAAAAGAAGAGGCGCACTGTGCAGCCTCGCTGCTTCTCTTCAGGAACTAAAACTAGACAAGAAAAGATTTTCCAGCGTTATTTCGACAGTGGGATGACGCTTCAGATGTGTCATAAGCTCGGCACAGATATTTTGAGTCTTGGAGTGGGATGCCTTTTTAAGATATCGGCTGGTTGTCTCTTTCTACCATGGGGAGGGTGATAGAGAAGCGGAACTCGGTCTGCCCTTCTCGCCGCTGTGTGATCGAAAAACAACCCTGGTGGCCGAGTCCCAAATTGGTATGTACTGTACATTAATGGAACACACACAAAAACTGTTTTCATTTGTCCCGAATAACATCACACTTACGTTGGATTTTGTTTCCCGCAGGTTTCATTGACTTTATCGTGCACCCGACGTTCTCCCTGCTGACGGACATGGCGGAAAAGATTGTGGTTCCTTTGGTGGAGGAGAACCCGGGACCACCGGATCCCTGTAACAGACACAGGTACTGGCCTGTCATCAAGCAACACTTAAAGGACAACCGACATCACTTTTTTGTTTCCTAACTGACATCAGAAAAACGTTTTATAGCATCTAAAATACCCAAAACACGCAGTATGATATTTTTAGTCAAATGCAAAACACCAATAAAAATGACTTAAAGTGTGCTGAAACTGCAAAAAAAAATGACGTCTTGCCTTGCTGGAGAATCAAAACAATGGCTTCAGAATCGGAGAATATGCTTTCTTGTTAATCATCCAGTTATGAATGTGATTCAAATAGTTCTGAGGAGGAAAGCATACATGTTTGCAATCGATTAAAGAATTCATTCCGTGCCATTTTGAGGTATCTGGGGGCGGGAAATGTAGCACCAAAAAGAGGCAGAAAATGGTGACAAAGCTCCGTGTAAGGAATTAATCAGCCTGTAGAAACGGGCTGATTAATTCCTTACGAAGTTTTCAGACCAAACAAAGTACAGCAAAATGCATTGATGTGATGGAAGGACTGCTACAATGTGTCCTTTTTTCGGTCAGGGGCACTCCTTCAGTGACGTAACGTAAGGACTCGTCACAAACTCAAAAACAAGACTTCCGGATTATTCAGCGCGAGTCTTAAAACGTAAAATATAGCTATATGCGGTGGAATCTTTGTAAAATACGCTCAGTAGAAGTCATTTGAAGCCATTTTACAAATTATGGACACAACTTGTCCGGAGACGTCGGTTCTCCTTTAAAATAACATGGATAAGACAGAATGGATAACACACACAAAACAATGTACAGACGCTCACCAATTTACGAATGAGATACGTTCCGAACGGACGTTCGTAAGGTGAATTACTTTGTAAGTTGCTTCAGTGCTATATTTTGGATGGAATGTATGTTTAAACCTTATATAAGTATGTTTAAGGTTTATATAAGTATGTTTAATGCTTGTATAAGCAACCTGTATTGGTTTGTACTAAAAAAAACATTTAATAAAATATATGCTCTATAAACGTACGAACATGTACAACTGGAGAGAATAGTACATATGTTCCTACAAAAATGGTCAAATGTACCGTTGTTCATAACTTGAATGTTCGTAAATAGGGGGTGTCTGTACTGATGTTGAGAGTGTTGAGAGTAAACTATTTTTTGTGACCAAACGAACAAATATCTCACAAAATATATCACAACCCACAGATGTGCATAATAAAATGAACCTATATCCTGTAGACAGAAAACACAGTATTGAAGAGGATTTAACCATTGCTAATCACTCAAAATGTAATCCGGAACAAAAGATGGAGCTACACACCATATGAAAACGATTACCGTATTTTCCATTTCCATTCGGAAAACTTTTGATATTTGTATATTATAATTGGATTTTCTTGTCATTCATTGAAGGTGCGGCTTATTCATCGGAAAATACAGTAAATAAATAATCAGACCACAAACCCGGAACCCGAGATGGACAAGGAGAATCCATTATATTTTTAAATATATATAAATAATAAAACGAGTGAAAATAAAGAAATTAACTGGTTCAATGGCGTGAATTGGGGCACTCATCAGTCAAGGCCCTGTTTTTTAAAGGGGCCATATCCGTTTTAAACAACAACCATTTTAAATGTTATGGCAAAGGCACAAGCAAAGTCAAATTGTTACCTTCTCATCAAAGTGGGTCCTTCTTCTGGAATATGTGTCGTGTGAAGTGAAGTCATCCTTTGATTCCGTTGCGTTGTTGTTGTTGTTGTTTTTTTTTTTTTGCAAGGCTGGGAGGGCATTTAGCTTTATTGGTGGTCAAAATTCAAGCAAAAAAAAATCCATCAGCTCAACACGTACGATATTATGAACTTCTGATGACTCTTTTAACTAGTGGCAGGCCTTCCTAGGCCTTCAGTAGTGCTACGTGCTACTTCTGAATCACACCACCCACAGTGATTTTCAATTTAAGAGATCGTCAGGTGTAGCGTGAGAAACTCTAATGCCCCTTTTTCAAATTTAAAATTTTACAAACATTTATTCATCATTTTCTGTCAATATTATGTCATTGTCCGGTGTCCGTGCTGAAAAGACTGGGAGTGTAATTTAATATTCGTCCGTGTGGCAACACGTCACCATTGCCTCTTCCTGCGAGATGGTTAGTGGTGTGCCGCAAAAAAAATCCAAGGTAAAAAAAACGTGCCTTGGTTCAAAAATGGTTGAAAAAAACTGAACTAGAGGATGTCATTACCTCGGAAATAACGTGACATGAAGAAATATAGTCATTAAACTGTTAGAATTTTTACTATGAACGTGTGGATTCGTGATCAAATATTAGTTGCTATTTTTGCTAATTTCGGAGCTGTCCAACCTTTCTTAATGATGTCCATCTATTCTTGAAAACTCCGTCTTGAAAATGGCTATTTCTTCTCCTCCTTCAGCCATTGTGGGTTGACAAAATTTAAATCAACACAAAAATCCTCGCAACAGATACAGTGTGCCAGGCTACAATCACTAGCGGCTAGTGATACTGATTGGCTAGTGACTCGCCAATCATGTGATTAGCCAACCATAACTTGCAAAATCTATTACGTCAACCTGGCCCGCGATATGGCCTTGGGTTGCCAATACGAACTCTGATTGGTTAAAGCAGCGGGTACATCGCCATTAATTTTTATGCTCCAGTGCACTGTGAAGGCGTCCAGGTAGATTTCTGCCCCTGGTAACAAATGATGACTGAAATGTCATTGGATAAAAGCTTAAAAAAAAACGAAAACAGACATTTGGAATCAGCATAACAGGGGGGGGGGGAACAATGAAATTAAACAAAAAGACAATTTGGAATTATTTAATAAGAATTCATTGACAAAATATAAAATCACACCTATATGTAATTACTTGGAATTTCTTCCCGGTTGCCTGTCTATTCTATTGTATTGCCTCTGTGCTGTTTTTTGGCCCTCTAGTAACGTGTGGAAAGAAAGCTCCAGAGGCCTGCAGTGGAGTCTGGCTCACATCACAGCCGAACTGGTCAGCTTCCGTTCAACGTGGACGCGTCACACCGACGATAATAAGCTTAAATGGAAAGACGGAGGATCCAACGGTATTTTTCCCCATCATTCAATATCAACAGGACAGTGCACCGTCCATTTAGCTGATTGCAATTGGGGAATGATGTCCAAAATGAGCTATGCTAAGTCACGTGATCTATTTTACAGCCGTTTCTTACTTTGGGGGTTATTTATTTTTTATTTTCTTCTTTATTTCTGCAGGAATTTCAGAGGCCCAGGTGTCAAAAGAGCAAAGAGGCACAACAGAAGAACAATCGCATGAATCTCAGCAGGATGCCACTACATAAACAAAACAGTAGACTTGACTACTTTTAAAAAAGTCTTGGCTTTTTTTTGTACTTTATGTGTTGAGCTGAATATCACTGTAACAAAACCACAATGCTATGATATTGTCCTATTTTTAAGAGCATAATTTAATGGTACAATTGTGTAACATGCTGGCCATGTTGTACTATCACTAGAGCATCTTATTAAATTAATTTCCAAGCAGCTTGTCGCAAGTGTTATTTTCACATTATCCTTTTTTTTTCTTCTAACCTGCTTATTTTCACAAGGCTTGCGGGCGTTCTATCCCAGCCACATTCTGATGGTTGGCGGGTACATTCTGAGTTGATCGTAAGGTGTAAATAAACAATAAATATAGACAATAAGAATAAAGTGAGAATGATTAAAGTCAGAATCTAGTCAACTTTTTTTTCTTCAGTGGCCCTATTCCTCTTCCATACTTTCATAATGTTTGCGGCACTAAATTGGGAATTTATACATTATGCAACAAATAAAAGTTTTATATTTCCCCTGGTCTACGGTACCTATTGAAACTGATTTGCAAACTGCTTCAGGTGATGCATGCTTGTATGGGTTACCCACCAGAAACGTCGACTTATAGACGTAAATTGATGCGATGCTACTCAATATAAGTGGCCTTGTTTATGAAAAATGTATGTTTTGTGTGTGCTCTCTGCTCATAGTTCAATGAATTATTAATACGCTGGCCTATTTTTAGGGGAGTTACCCTCAATGAACCAATATTGCCAATGGCGCGCGTTTGCGAAAACGTCCTCTTTAGGGGGGAAAAAAAATCAGAACACATCAGCAATTTAAACATTTTATTGTATCAAACACATTTGGATAACTTAAATTCAAATAAGCTTAAAAAATGGTTTGAGTTGAAGTTGTAATGTTTAAAAACAAGAATCCATGAACACAATATTTGCAATATTTGTGATGTTTTTGTTTTTAAATGTTAAGTATGATGCGGCTGATGCGAGTGATGTATCATAAATGAGAAGCGATTGTCACCGTCTCCATATTAACGTAACGTCAATTAGGAGGAATTTAACAGAATCAGAAAGCTTTTAATCATTCCACAATGGGAACATTTCCAGGTTCTGGTATTTTCGACAAAAGGATTATCAGGCTGTAAAATGGCCACACAAAACAAAGCACCCCAAAAAAAAAAGCTTTGTGGGATTATGCCCGAAGGTGTTTTATGAGATTGATTTACCTTAGAAAAAAAGAAAGAAAACTCTGAAATGAAAATAAATGATGCAACATAATGGAACATGGACCGGGCGAATAACCATTAAATCAGCAAATTTACACAGTACCATACAGTAATCCCTTGCTAATATTCAAGACACCGAGCTCTACAGCAGACCACAATAAAATGTTTATAATGGTTTACACGGCCAAAAAGAGAAATATAATTTCAAACACATTTTACAAAATGAACCTCAAAAATTAATGACAAACAGATTATTTAGATTCGGAAACCAATACATCTGAAGAGAGCACCTACACGACTCTACAAACTTGGACTAACAACCAATGCTAAACAAAGTAAAAGCTTCTCTCCAGCACAACAATTTTATGGAAAACAATTGAGCATATATTCCATATCCTGATATTCAGTTTAACCCTGTCGCGATTTGCAAGGTGGTGGAGGACCCCAAAAAGGCAGGCAAGAAGGAGGAGCAAGATGTATTTGACAAATTGTATGAAATAAAGTCAGCAGGAACAAAATTTCAATCAACAAAGTCATCAGAATGACAAAGTCCAAAGTAACAAACAAAACCATGAGTAAAATATGACAAAATGAAACAAACAACGACCCGACATTGAATAGTTGTGCCGGGAGGTTCATAAAAAGTTGGTACACTCACATGTGTAGGGCAAAAATGTAAATAGACACAGTCGTTCTGCTGGTGCAATGAACTGTGCACAAATACATATAAAAAATAATAATAATTTTAAAAATATATTATGGTACAAGAACCTGAAAATGGATATCGGTGAAATGTTCAAATGGCTTTCCATCGAGGCGTGTGTCTAAATTGAGATTTTTTTTTTACCTCACTTCCTTGAAATCAATTTCTTTAAAGATAGCCTGTGGTCTCATCTTGTGGCAACTAAGACAATTAATAATAATACATTTCATTTTTAAGTGCCTTTCAAAACTCTCAAGGTCACTTTACAGTCATACGATACGTTTTTCTATGGGTGAGCTGCGGCAGCCACACTCGCCAGCGTTCACTCAACCTGCAATACCTCAAATAGATAGAAAGCTAGCTAGCAAGCTAAGAGATAGCTAATAAATTATCGAAACGTATCACTGCATCTAGTCACATATCAACCAATTGCTGTTACCCTTTTATGTTACACTTTACGTCCATCAGGTGTCATCAAAGAGTGAATCGTTTTATTGTAGTTTTTATTTTACAAATAATGACTTTATCTTTATACAGTGATACCTTTGCTTACGAACTTAATTGGTTCCCAGACAGAGTGTGTAAGGCGAAGTGTATATCCCAAAAATTAATTTCCCATCGGAAACCATTAAAATGAGAATAATCCGTTCCCAGGTCCCCATAAAACATAATTTTCTACTTTCTAATTTTCCAAGCCTTAAAACTAAGCAAAATATGCCTTATTTTATGTGTAATAACTGCTATGGTATTATAATTAAATAAATAAACTGTACTTTATAATAAAGTGATTTTATTTACCTTTGTGATGGTCGTTGATGGCTTGATGGCCGGTTTCATCAGCATTAAACAGTTGATGAGGAACGTAACCTTCTTCTTTCACCATCTTGAGGAATGACGGTGCTTTTGCTGTGATAATTTTATTTAGTTCCTCATCAATTGTGTTCTGTTTAGCTGGGTTGATAGCTTTTTGCATCAAGTGTACAGATGGCTTGTGCGGGTTGTTTGCGGAGCCTAATTGATGGGATATTTTAACCTTTCAGTCTACACTCTGCATTTGAATTATCAAAGTTGAAACTCTCTCACTGTCGTCTGCCTGTCTCTTTAATGTTTAAACCATCCCCCCCCTCACTGCTGCATTCTTGACCAATCACGTGGCTTTAACCGAAGACTGGGGGGGGGGATAGAGGGCAAAAACAGTCGGCTGCCATTTTGTTGTTAGAAGAACGACACATCACTCATTGAGGCAGCTCAGTGTACGAAAAAAGTTCGTATACCAAGGTAAATTTTTCCTAAATTTAACGTTCGTAAACCGAAAAGTTCGTAAGTCAAGGGGTTCGTAAACCGAAGTATCACGGTACTTCAGTTAGGGAATGTGAAAATGAAACTTATACAAATGCTAATATCAACCGTGTTGAAAATGAGGTACAAACGGGGCGTTATTGCTTCAATGGAACAATCACAGACGTCATGGCACATAAAATGACATTTTGCGTGTGTGATTAAATGAAATGCTAACACCTCTAGCAGATGTGTAATATGCAAGTGTGAGGCTGAAATGGGTGAAATAAAAAAGCCTTGCGATTTATGAAGGTTGTTTTATGGCTGGTAACTGAGGCCCTGAAGGACTATCCTGATGTAGCTAAAAAGTGAGTCTGCGCACACACGCAGATAATTTTTTTTTGTCATTGTGTGGAGCTGGCTGAGTAGAAGGAGCAGCATTTATGACGTACACACCAGTGCTTTTCATTCTTTTCATCTTCTTTTTCAACTTATTTTTCTGTCCCTGGGCTGAGCTTCTTTGTCTTCTCGTCGGCTAGCTGACAGGTGCCACCGCATGTCACCGCTTTTGTATCTGTGAAATACAGGCGTGACAGTCAGTGTTAGATATTCTCAGAAATGCTTCTTTGTTGTCCTCAAAGTGTACCAGAGTCATGTGTCTATAATTATTTCGACTTGATGCCTGATAATGATTAAAATACTGTGTCAAAACCCAATTATTGCTAATTGCGATATTTTATCAGTACTTGTCATGATACAGTACTCACAAGATGGTGTTAAACTATTTTGCCATTGGTGATCTTGATATAATGTGGACGATACAGCGATATGTTTCCCACAATATCGCGATACAGGATTTATATAACAACTCATCCTCATCCAGGGTGACCCAAAAAGATGTGTACCCATGAAAATTGTAATTGTGGCTTTGATTAAAAAGCTATTTATTTCAAATTACAAGCACCCATTTTTCAGTTTATGGAAGACCACTCACCAGAGTTTCAGCTATTTCTGTCAATTTTTAGTCAATTTATGGCTTTCCCCAGATGTGTTCCAAGGGGACCCAAAAAGATGCGTCCGACTGAGTCCCTCACTGCAGCAATGTTTTCTCCCGAAAGAGGAGTGTGTAAAAGTGATTGACAACTTTGTCAGACGAGTACAGGTTTGCTTGCAACGAAATGGTGGACATTTGGAACACATCTTGGGAAAGCCATAAATAGACAGAAATAGCTGAAACTCTGGTGAATGATCTTCCATAAACTGAATAATGTGTGGTTGTAATTTGAAATGAATAGCTTTTTAATCTAATCCACAATTAAACTTTTTGTGGGTATGCATCTTTTTGGGACACCCTGTACTTGTCAAGATTTGCATGCTGGTGGTGGTGGACCTGAAAAATGCAGGCAGGAGGGAGGGGCATGGTGTACTTGACAAATTGTATGAAATAAAGTCAGCAGGAAACAAAATCTAAAACAAGAAAACATCACAACAGAAAGGTCCAAAGTAGCAAACAAAACCAGGAGTAAAACATGCAAGGGTAAAAAAAATGACAGGGTTTTATTTTCGCAACACAGCTTTGATGAAATCAGTAAAAATGTTTTGGAGCTTCAACTTTGGCGACTATAAAGATTTTGCCTGATTTTATAATTCATTTATTTTCATTTTTGTTTTATTAAGAAAGCAACCGATGACTAAAATGTATTCTGTGGAAATCAAGGTAACATTTCCGAATGCTAAAGTAATGCTAAAGTGCAGTGTGAGTGTACTTTACAGACCACCTCATGTGTTCTAACAACTTTGGTTGTAATGATATTTGGTGGTGGGTGGTAAAAAAAAATCTTAGAAACACAAAAAAACAGTGACCGCACTGTAATGTCCTCTGGGTATTTTGAGCCGCAGCAGAGCTTTGAGAATAATTTGCGCAAAACACACTTTGCATACTAATGTAAGACTATAGCGCCTCCGGGAAAACCTTCTTCACGACATAATATGGTGTTATTTTTCCTTCTTATTTACCCGATTGAGCCTTGCTAAACTGCAATGATGGATCCGATGAAGCCATTTTGGAACAGTCATCATCTTCTTCCTTCGAGAAAGGGCACTCCGATCCGTCGATGGCCGCCTCTGACAGACTCTCCCTGGAGAACTCGGCTGCCGACGCAAAATAATGGGTGTCAGGATAGTTGACCAGTGAAGTCACGCTCATTAGACGCACATGATGTGCTCGATCAATGCTGCCTGACATTTACGTGGTAGTGTATTTACGCACGCTGAGTCTATTGACAACGTCGCCCCCATTAATGAGGACACAAGGCCATCTTATCATGGACCTTGCACATGACTGCACTGGGCAAAAACATTTTTCCTGATGTATATCGTACTCAAAATGCAATACAGCATACTGTATTTCTGATATTAATACTCATTATAACATGGTAGAGTAAGAGGAGGATTCTCAAATCGTATAAGTTGGAATACATAAAAAAAATATTGAATTGTGCTCGGTGAGAAGGCTGAGGGTGAAAATGATGCATGTTGTGTTAGTATTTGTAGTGTTGTTTTTTTTCCTTGTCCTTCAACTGCCGTTGTTATCAATTTTGCTCATATGCTAGCCAGCTATCTATTTGCTAGCAATTTGCTATCTATTAGCTGGCTGGCTATTTAGTTAGCTATCTGTCTAGCTATCTATTACCTATCTGGCTATCTAGATAGCTATCTATTAGCTGGCTAGCTATCTAGTTAGCTATCTGTCTAGCTATCTATTAGCTATGTATTAGGAAGTTAGCTTTCAATCGATTTGAGTTATTCCGGGTTGAGTGAACTCTGGCGCGTGTGGCTGCCGCTGCTCACCCACTGGAAAAACTTATCCTGAGATTGTAAAGTGACCATGAGAGTTTTGAAAGCCGCTTATAAATGAAATGATGATGATGATGATGATGATTATTATTATTATTTTATTTGCTACTTTGGACGTTTTTGTTCCGACGACTTTGTTGTTTGAGATTTGTTCCTGCTGACTTTATTTCATACAATTTGTCAAATACACCTTGCTCCTCCCTCCCATATGCATTTTTGGGGTCCAACACCACCTACCACCATTAATCGTGACAGCTTCAATGCTTACAAAACCGTAGCTGCCAGGATAATCGTGTAGGCAGTGATCGTATCACGATACAGAGCAGCTCTCAAAACAAACGCGCAGAATATATCCGGAGATACAGCTCTTATGAAGCATTAAGCCATGGCAATTACTGGTTGCATGCGGAGGGAATGTGTCGCACTCAATGACCATCTGGTGACCTGCTATTTCAGTGAATTACTGGGGCTGAGATGGAGCGCCAACATGCACTCTTTGTCACTAAAGCAAGGACACGACATCTATACAAGTTGCAGGAGATACCGGCACAAATGAGTAAGGTCTACGTTCATGTGCACAGGGCAGTTTCCAGAGAAATTTGGCAAGTTGATTCTGCCATAACTAACTAAATAAATACAAATACAGTAAAGTCTCGTTATATCGATGTCCAAGGGAGTCCGAAAAAATATCGATATAACCGGGACTATCAATTATCCGACCCTGTTTGCATGTAATTTTCTCTGTGCGTGCATAGAAATAGTATCGATATAACCGGGACTATCGATATATCCGATATCGATATAACGAGACTTTACTGTAAATACTGAAATAATGAATTAAATGGTCAAAAAAATAATTTTACATTAACTCATTCACTGGCAGACGATATGCAAAAATGTGTCCACTCCAGTGCCAGGGTTTTTGTCATTTTCACTCAAATTGCAGATCCCGAAGAACATTGAATTTTAGGACTACGTGAACATTCAATACAGCGGTAGAAACCTTATACTCTCTTCTTTCATCAGAAAAAAAGAGTTAATTCCTAATTTAAATGGGTCTGGAGGTATTTGACGTAGAAAAGGGGGTGACTGTAGAAAATACAGTACAAGACATACATATTGATTTATATAGCGCTTTAACAACAGCTGAAGCTGGAACAAAGTGTGAACATGGAAAAAAAGGAAATGCTGCCCCCTTGTGGAAGGGATAAAACATTGACAAAAGGTCTGGCCAACGCTTTATTGGCACTCAAGCAAGAAAAAAACCCCTGAACAAATGGCGCGCTACGTCATATTTTCAATTCCCGAATAAGTTCGTGAATAGCAGTGAATGAGTTAATTAGGTAGTGTTAAAATTACTGTTAAATTTCACGTGATATTGTTATGATTTTTTTAAAATCTGAAACTGTGTGAATCATTGAACTTTATCACACCTCTGATTGATATTTTTTAATTAAACCATGTGAAAATATAAGACTCCAGACGTACCCTCCATTTGGCAGCGCAGTTTCTCAAAGGCTTCGGCGGTCGCTTCGTCATCCCTTGGGAGCTCCTCCCCCGGGACCGCCGAATCGGGGCTGGGCCGATCCGACAGGCAACTCTCGGAGGAGCACTCGTCAGCGCCTCCTTGCTGCTGCCTATAGAGGTGATGCTCCACCAGAAACTGCAGCTCTGGGATCAGGCAAAGGATAAGGATCAAGGATAACACAGTGGGAAAAAGAGTACTGAGTGAATATTCGCAGAATGTTAAAGGGGGGAGACCGTTGGGGAGAAAAAAAAGCGGTGAGATGAAGGTAACCAGTGAGGAGGAGGAGGAGAGGGAATTGGGGACAGAAAGGTGATGAGACATCCGGCACGTTCAAAATATTAAAAGCTACTTCACGTTGAAAAAAAAAACATAATTAACACACGCTTATGATAATGAGTAAGGGGGATGCTTGAAACGATATTACTCTTAATCACGTCGGAGCGGCAACTCAAGCAGGCTGACTCATTCTTCTAAAGGCCGCCTAGTGAGAAAACTCAATTAAAAAAATAAAATAAAATCCCACCATCGTTAATTCTCCACTTAATTAGGCTCTGTGTAATCAGGGTATTATAGAAACCCTCAAGTTAAGTGTCATCATACCTTTCAATATCACTTAATAGCTTCTTAAAATTCGCTGCAACCAACGCAATTGCGTGCTAATTTGAAACTACACACTAAGCACTAAGATGAACAACACCAAACTTTCATGATCGCATTGAATTTGATGTTTTGATAGAATGTCACGTTTCGGTTTGCGACCAACGGGTGGCCCTGTAGGGCTCCGCCTGCAGCTGTACAGGTGTTGGTTGTTTTAATCAGTGACAGTTAAAAGGACTCCCGGCACGACCATTCAGTGTCGGGTCATTTTTTGTTTCACCCTGTCAGGTTTGCTTCGTCTTGTCATGGTTTTGTTTGCTACTTTGGACATTTCTGTTCTGATGACTTTGTTGCTTAAGATTTTGTTCCTGCTGACTTTATTTAATACAATTTGTCAAACACAGTGATACCTCTGTTTACGAACCCCTTGGCTTACGAACTTTTCGGTTTACGAACGTTAAATTTATGAAAATTTTACCTTGGCATACAAACTATTTTTCGGGATACACACGGAGCGCCACAATGAGAATCAGAATCAGAAAACCTTTATTCGTCCCACAATGGGGAAATTTGCAAATGAGTGATGCGTCATTCGCGAACGACCCTGTTCTCCTAACAAGGAAATGGCAGCCGACTTTTTTTTGTCCCCTATTCCCCGCCCCCAGTTCGGTTAAAGCCACTTGATTGGTCAAGAACCCAGCAGTGAGGGAAAGTGGTTTAAACATTAAAGAGACAGGCAGACAGAGAGAGAGTGACAAAATGGATAGAAATAGTGAAATTTGGACTCGTTTCAACTTTGATAGTTCAAAGGCAGAGTGTAGACTGCAAGGTTAAAATTCCCATCAATCAGTCTCCACAAATAACCCGCACAAGCCTTCTGTACACTTGATGCAAAAAGCTATCAACCCAACTAAACAGAACACAATTGATGAGGAACAAGGTAAAATTAAAAAGAAAGAAGAAGGCTCGATTCCTCATCAAGTGTTTAATGCTGATGAAACCGGCCACTCCATTCCATCAAGCCATCAACGACCATCACAAAGGTAAATAAAACAACTTTATTATACAGTACAGTTTATTTCTTTAATTATAGTACCATAACACATTTATTATACATAAAATAAGGTGTATTTTGTGTAGTTTCAAGGCTGACAAAATTATAAAGTAGAAAATTATGTTTTATGGGGACCTGGGAACGGATTATTCTCATTTTAATGGTTTCCTATGGGGAAGTAATTTTTGGGATACACACTTTTCACCTTACACACTTTATTTTTTTTAAGTTTAAGTTCGTAAGCCAAGGTATCACTGTATACCCTCCTCCTCCCTCCTGCCTACATTTTTTGGGTGCACCACCACCCACCACCTTGCAAATCGTGACAACAACTTGTCAAATTCCTTTTCCTAAATTTGAATTGCTCTATGGAGATTCATGTCGTGTATTCTTACCTGCCGAGTTATTGTGCAGAAAGCAATGAAGTGTATCACCATGGATACCACACAAACACACACACGCACGAGCACACACACACACAAAACAAATTTCACAATCCATTGCTGCACATCATCACTCACCTTTCATCGTAGGCGTTCCTTTTTGTCCTTTTCGCCGCTGTCGAGGGGAGTTCAACAGGGCGGCCTTCAAAATGAAAAATAGTAATTTTTAAATCACCAAATAATCAATGAAGATAAACCAAAAAAGGGGAGGGGGCGTCTTTTGTTTTGGTTATTTATTTCTGTGATGTCTAAAATGACTCCAAGTACCTTGTAGAGCTGGTTGGGAAGGCGGTCTTCATCAATTTCTGTGAGAGGGAATCAAAAAAAAAAAAAAAGACAAATGTAAACATGGTATCAAAAGTCTACACACCCTTGTTCAAATGAGAGATTTTTATGATGGGGAAAAAAACTGACTTTTTTCATCATTAATGATGTAACTGGCACAAATCAATCAAATTTGTTTGAGAGGGCAACCGAAAGTAAAAAACTGAAATAATGCGGTTGCATAAGTGTACACACCACACATCATGTCGAAAGGGGTTAACCTCAAATAAACATCAGTTTGTTTGCTTGCTTTATTTTGATATTATTGTTTTTCTTTGCTTTCATCCTGATAGAGAATAGATAGAAGTTATCATATTTAAAAGTTTTATGCCGCCAAACACAAGGCCCACAATGGAAGCACAGAAAATCTGGGGTCAATCTGAGGTGAACAGACACAGCCTGTTAAACTGTCATCTTCATGTAGGAGATCTGGCCTTGGACTATTTTAGGACTTTGTAAACTCCTTCACAGGAAGAGGTCATTAGCCAGGTTACAAATCTATCAGTTCATGGAAAGGACAACCAATTAAAATGTCTATGTTCTGTTGTTTTAGAGTTGTTGGTGCTTGGGACGTCCAGTGGCGTGGTATTCAAATCAAGAGGACTATGTTTTACTAATGTATCACTTAAATTTGCATATACTCTTGAATCAATAGCTCGGCAGAGGGCTGCAGAAGTTGGGTGTCGGTCATGAATGGCTGCATCCCCTGCCGGCAGTAGAAGACAATCTTCCTGAGTTCGAGCCTTTGTTCACAGTGTCTGATTGAATATCTCTGACATATTCTAATATCCAGCTAACCAAAGTATGATACTGCTGCCACCGTCCTTCACTTTATTCTGACTGTATAATGGATGTATCTTTACAATATTTGTATTTTCCACTGTTTCGTTTGTTGACAAGGGGTGTTATTTAAAAACATGTCTTTTGGACTTTTATCGGATCGTAACACTTTTTTTACATTTATTTGTGCAAAGGATTTAAGCCTGGGTTGAAATTATCTGCCATAATGAAACAGAATCAGAAAGCCTTTAATAGTCCCACATTGGGGAAATTTGCATGGCGGATATTTATTTTTTACTACATTGAGGAATAAACTTTCAATGGTTCATCTCAGCCTCACACAAACACTTGACTTTTGAACAGGCCGATTCTTTCATTATATCCGCTGGTGTCGTAAAACTTCCTATGGGGATTGAAATGTGGTTCGTGATATGTATGCTAAGCACGTCAAAGAACCCATACGACCGCCTGGAGACAAAGAAGAGATTTAAGTACCGGTGTATGTGCAGTAAATTTAGATCACATGACTGGAACAAATCGAAAAAGAAGTATCGGTTGATCGGTGCTGAAAAGCATTGAGTGTGAGCAATACAACAGCGGAACTTTTTCTAGGACAGCATGCTGTTGCTCAGCAACCTAACCATCCCGGAGGCAGCGCGCCAGTGCGCATACATTGCTTCATCTTGAAAGCGTACGCCGGTGGGTTTCTTAAAGGACAACCGACGTCTCCGGACAAGTTGTGTCCATAATTTGTAAAATGTCTTCAAATGACTTCGACTGAGCGTATTTTACAAAGATTCCACCGCATATAGCTATATTTTATGTTTTAAGACTCGCGCTGAATATTCCGGAAGTCTTGTTTTTGAGTTGGTGACGAGTTGGGTGCGACATTTCCCACCCCTGATGCCACAAAATGACACAAATTAAATTCTTTAATCGATTGCAAACATGTATACTTTCTTCTTCAGAACTATTTCATAACTGCATGAGTAACAAGAAAGCATATGCTCCGAATCTGAAGCCATTGTTTTGATTCTTGAGCAAGGCAAGATGTCTTGCCGTGACACCACGAACATGGGGGCGGGACCTTCTGAAACTGGCCACTTCCGGTTTCAAATTGAAGTACTTTATAGACAATTTAAGTCATTTTTATTGGTGTTTTGCATTTGATTAAAAATATCATACTGCGTGTTTTGGGTATTTTAGATGCTATAAAACATTTTTCTGATGTCAGTTAGGAAACAAAAAAAGTGACGTCGGTTGTCCTTTAACTCTTAACTTGTTTGAAGTAGCAAACATACGCTCGGATCGTCACGAATGAAACTGTTGACGACTTGCAATTCCAGCTTGGCCATATTTCTAGGAAGGTTTAATGGAGCAATTGTAGTGACGAACCAGTGGAGGTAAACGGAGGGGACTTTTAGGTCAAATAAAGATTTATTGTCATGAGAAGCCTGGGAGTCATAACCCACTGATCCTCGTAACATCAACCCATCTGTTTGCATCAGTTGACTGAAGTTGAAAGTTATACCGAGGGATGAATGAATTGAAATGAACGGAATACAACGTAGGGATTTTTTTTTTATGTTTAAATTTGAATGAATTTTGACTCACTTTATCCAAAGTTCAAATTTTGACCCTTCCAGATTTTACAAGGTGGTCCTGTTTGGATTTCTTCAGACAGCAAAAGGGACTGGATGAAAAAGACCCTCATTCCTTGAACGCATCATCGCGTGCAATTCAGTGAAAATCCAAATTCAGATGTGTTTTAACTCATTCACTGCCATCCCCAAATTTATTCGGGGATTGAAAAGCATGACGTGGAGCACCATTACCGAATTTGTTCATTTTTTTGTTTGTTTGTTTGCTTTTTTTTTTTGCATAGGGTGGCAAGAAAGCGCTGGGCAGACCTCTGGCAATGTTTTTTCCCTTCCACGAGGAGGCAACATTTGCCTTTTGCCCATGTTAGCACTTAGTTCCAGCTTCAGCTGTTGTTAAAACGCTATATAAACCTATATGTATGTATTGCATTGTATTTTGGACAGCCGCCCTCACTTCAAGCTCATATGACTCCAGACCTATATAACTTAGGAATGACCTCTTTTTCTGATAAAATAAGAGAGTCTAAGGTTTATTACGCTGCATGGAATCTTTATGTAGTCCTAAAACTCAATATTCTGTGGGTCCTGAAATTTGAGTGACAATGACAAAAACCCTGGCACTGGAGTGGAACATGTTTGCATGTCTGGCAGTGAATGAGTTAAAAACTGACAAGGCCTTTATTTTAAAGTAAAAAAAGTAATTGCAACATGAAAAATGAGACTCTGCTCATAATGATGGTTTGAAATGTGAGCTCTCTCATCATATCGCCTGTCATCTTTGGGGAGAGTGAGCAGCCGTGGCGGTAATAAGAGATTTTCAGATGACTAGTTGGGTTAAGAAACATGAAATATGGCGTTGGTATTGATGTCGATACTAATTGCCTTCGGTGTGCGTCTCGGGGCCCCATCTGCTCCCCCCCAAGAAGTGGAGATAACACCAGTAATGAAAGCTTTTTGTAGCTGACTGGAGACTCCCAGCTGACTGAGTGGTGGACACAAAGCCAGATGAGAACAGAGACAAGCTTTTTGGCTCCTTTTTATACAACATGGATGCTCTACTTAGCAGAAGAGTGGTGCTCCAGCTCAAGTTTTCATTTTTTTGTTCTCTTGAATGAGAAAAATTCAGAGCGAAAGTGGAGAAGTGCCGCATAATTCCAGCATCAAGGCCTGCAAAGCCAATTCACATTCGCTTCCTGAATATGGACTTTATGGTATGCATACAAATTTGACATGTAATAATAATAATAATAATAATAATAATAATAATAATAATAATAATACATTACATTTTTAGCGCCTTTCAAATCTCTCAAGGACACTTTATAGTCACAGACAAGCATTTTCAGCACTGGCGGACCGTCAAGGCCTGCAAAGCCTTCTCTGCTGGCCTAAAAATATCAGAATCACGGACTGATGTTAATTATATTTTATCCATTAATTTTATTAAATAATTCAAAATTGTCTTTCAGCTTACTTTCATTACTTTTCCCGCGTTGTGCTGCTTCCAGACGTGTGTTTTCATATTTAAGCATTTAACCAATCACATTTCAGCTATCATTTGTTACTAGGGTCAGAAATCTACAGTCTGCAGGCCCTGCAGCATAAAATAAGAGTCGATGAAACTGTTGCTTTAACCAATCAGATTTCGAGTTGGCAACCCAAAACGTTTATCGAGAACTTCTTGAAGGCGTTGCTCAATGTCAGAGTTTTCGCAAACTATAATTGGCTCGTCACTAGCCAATCATAGTATCACTAGCCCCTAGTGATATGCACATACTGGCTACCGCTAGCATACTGTATCTGTAGCGAGCTGCAGAAGCAAATACATTGTTGTATTGATTTAATATCGTTTTGCCAACCCACAATGGCTGATGGAAGAAGAAATGGATTTGGTTGCAAATTTATTGTTAGTCATTTTCAAGACGGACTTTTCAAGAAAAAGGTAAATAAAACGACTTTATTATACAGTACAGTTTATTTCTTTAATTATAATACCATATCACATTTATTATACATAAAATAAGGTACATTTTCTGTAGTTTTAAGGTTTACAAGATTAAAAGTAGAAAATTATGTTTAATGGGATCTGGGAACGGATTATTCTCATTTTAATAGTTTCCTATGGGAAATTATTTTTTTGGGGATACACACTTTTCGCCTTACGCGCTGTCTGGGAACCAATGAAGTTCGTAAGCTAAGGTATCACTGTATTTAAGAAAACCATTTCCCTCCACCCATGAGTTTCATCTATCCATCCATCCATCCCTGCGTGCCAACCACTTGACTACCGGGCGGCCCCCATGAGTTTCAATTTTGGAAAATTATTTTCAAAAATATTGCATTTGCCCACTAACAGATTGAAGCAGACACGTTTTTATGGTTTTATGTTGCATCATTGATCTCACTCAAGCCTCGTTGTCATGGGGAGAAAAATCTTGCCACACATTCATTTTGATTAAATGCTACTTTTTTGGTACAGCTGTATCTTCTGATGGGTACTTTTTGGGTTAAGGGGGGGGGGGGTTCACAGGGTGCGTATGAGGCAGGCTAATAAATAATGCAGAGATTTTGTGTGATTCAGAGCACGGCAGAACAGCTCGTCTCCACCCCGTCATGGTATCAGTTCCTCCCCCATCCCCCTCCAACACCATTTTCCGCCTTCCCCAGTCTAGATCAATGCATTTGCTCCAGCTTGTGATCTGTATTCTATTTTGATTTGATTAGGAAAAAGTCCCTAAAAACAAAACAAAAAAACAATTTGTGCAGTTTTTTTTTTCCTTAGCAAACAAAACAATTGTTTGTATTTAACCAAATTGGGATTGTATATTTACAGTAAATATCTTGGGGCGGATCAGTCAAGTGAGGCTATATTCAAATCTTGCTAGCGTTTTCAAAATAGAATGAAGTAGTAAGTGTCTCTGGACTGCAGCATATATTTTGTGTTTATTATTCTTTTAATTGTAAAGTGTCCACACGTTGTTAATTCTGTTTTGTTATCTACAATGTTTTGCATTTGAGAACAATCTCGAGGAGATTCAGGTTAATCACAAGACGAAACCCATGCGACTTCACCCATCCCTTCTGCCATACTGTGTTGCAGAAATAAAAGAAATAAAAAGACACATCCACGCGTCTCGTCTTCATTAATACGGCAGCATCGTGGAGATGAAGACAGTCACTGTTGTGACACCCGTCACATTGGTGCCGTGACCCGGATCACAAGTGACTCTCCACTTCGGACCGGGACCGCGATGCTGCACAATGAAGACGCTGTGCAGTCCCATCACTCGGTGGACGGTGTGTCGACCCCCGTTTTGAAAATACATGTAGTGTGTTAATTGTCTGACCTGCTGTTTTGCAATTAGTGTGTTTTTTTTTCATGTACGTGTTTTCGTGTGTTAAGTCTAAGAATGAGCTCCTTACATGTAACAAGTAGCACACCTTTGAGTGTGTTGGTAGAGGCTTCCCAACCGTGTAACAGTTGTATAGTGCAATCCAGAGTGGTGTAGGTTGTACAGAGGGGAATGGGCAGGTTCAAGCTGAGGCCACTTATGTTAGTGGGGACAGAGTTCCTTCCCAGACCCAGTGCAGTGCATCTACGACGAGCGCACAGACAACTGATACACCAGCAACAGATACCTTTCTCCAGTCTGTCACAGTTATGTAGTGCTATGCAGGGTGATGTAGTTTGTACAGAGGGGAATGGGCAGGTGCGAGCTGAGGCCACTTATGTTAGTGGGGACAGAGTTCCTTCCCAGACCCAGTACAGTGCATCTCCGACGAGCGCACAGACCCTGACACACCGGCGACAGATCCCTTACTCCAGTCACCTGACGTAGTTGGTCAGATGAGCGACATAATTAGACAGCATTTTTGTACATCCTTGCCCGATAACCTTGTCTATTTTGCCTGTTGGTCTTTCTGTTGTCTTCCGTGTGTATGTTGCCTCACTTCTGCATAATTTAAGGGGGGTGTATGTAACGGAGTTGTACACTTAGGTTATTAAATTATGAAGGAAGTGACGCAACGGCGCACAGTGTGGCACTATGTCCCGCCCATAGTTTCCAGAACAATCTCGAGGAGATTCAGGGTGAGTCGCAATTTTCTGTTGGTCTTGATTAACGCGCATTTTCATGACAATATCTTATTTTGTTTCCCCTTTTTTTACTGTCTAGTGTTATCTAATTAGTTCCCTTATTCATTTCGAGTCCAGATTACTTTTTGTGTCATTATTTACTTCACGTTTTGTCGAGTGGAATTTAGGAATATGCGCTTTTCTATCGCAGTTAATCACAAGACGAAACCCATGCGACTTCACCCATCCCTTCTGCCATACTGTGTTGCAGGTAATAATTGTTTCATTTCGTTTTTATTGAACAATATTTAGTTTCTTGTGTCGTGTCTCATTTGCCCGTGAGTGTCCGTGGCTGGTTGAACTGTGCGCTAGCCATTACAAGCGCACCGCGTGTTCTGCCGAGTCTCCGCCCATGATGCGTTCAGGGACATCTTGTAAATAACAGTGAACTTGTGTTGTATTCTCTTTTTCTGTAAATAACCACTATACGATCACACGTTGTTAATTCTGTTTTGTTATCTACAATGTTTTGCATTTGAGAACAATCTCGAGGAGATTCAGGTTAATCACAAGACGAAACCCATGCGACTTCACCCATCCCTTCTGCCATACTGTGTTGCAGAAATAAAAGAAATAAAAAGACACATCCACGCGTCTCGTCTTCATTAATACGGCAGCATCGTGGAGATGAAGACAGTCACTGTTGTGACACCCGTCACACTTGGGTGCTTTGAAATGCACTTGTAAATTAAATGTATTATTATTATTATTATTATTATTATTATTATTATTTTAATTGTTGAATGTAATTAAAATATTTATTTTCAATGCTTTTGATTATCAATTCATCACTGTTCAACAATATGAAAGCAAGAAAATAAATAATGAATCAGAATAGTTAAGCTCAAATTGATTGTTGACATTTTTCTTCTCAATGAAAACATTTGATAAGCCCTGACTATGAAAATTTCAGCGCTTTATCGGCACCTCCAGAAAAGAACATCAAAAACCAACAAATTCTGGACTGGCGCTCCATATCATATTATCAATTCCCAAATAAATTCAAAAGATAAAACAAAGTATACATATACAGTAAAGTCTCGTTATATCGATATCGGATATATCGATAGTCCCGGTTATATCGATACTATTTCTATGCACACACGGAGAAAATTACATGCAAACAGGGTCGGATATATCGATAGTCCCGGTTATATCGATATTTTTTCGGACTCCCTTGAATATCGATATAACGAGACTTTACTGTATGTAACTGTATTGACTCGACATGAGGTGGCTGTCCTATTTACAATGTGTGAGTACAATTTTTTGTAGGATTTATCACGACAAGTATTGCAGTGTTAGCTCTAAGATCCTTTAGCTTCATAACAGAGCCGGATTGTCTCTCTTCAATCGTATTTGCATTCATTGTTTCAAAATATTTCACCAAAACGAACATCAACACTCTACACCAAGAGAGCAACAAGTAGTACAGGACTGACTCGTGTACAACAAGAGAACTCTCCAGAGAAGCCTTGTTGTGTTTGATCTGTCTATTCCCCCTCGAGAATACGCTGCATGTTTTTGCTGCTCTGAAACTGAATATCTTTGACAAAATAAGCTGTTGAATTGTATGTGAAGTTGACATACACCCACGCTGACTTTATTTTCCAACCATACGACTCACATTTACAGTCGAAAGGGGAGTAGAAATAAAGCATCATAATGTATTTATATGGTCTATTGGTGTCTGATTCGAGAAATCTCGTGTGTGTTTGTGTGTTGTTTTTTTTTACCTGGTGATGATTGGTCGCTAGATGCCACTAAAGTTGCAGGTGTTGGTCGACGTCTTCTAATCTGAAAAAGCGGAATACATTACTATTTAAAAATAGATTCATTTTTGGATGCACCTTATACACGGGAAAATAGGGTACATGTATTGAAATGTGTTTTTATTATTTCAAAAGTGTGTTGAAAGACCCTTAAAAGAAAATAATGGGTGAAAATGCGATAACAAGATGTTCAGACTATTTAAAGGACAACCAACACCATTTTTTGTTTCCGAGCTGACATCAGAAAAACGTTTTATATCATCGAAAATACCCAAAACACGCAGGCTGATATTTTTAGTCAAATGCAAAACACCAATAAAAATGACTTAAAGTGTCCCAAAACTGCTTCAAAATGACCTCGGAAATGGTGAGTTTCAGAAGGTCTCGCCCCCTTGTTCGTGACGTCACGCCAGGATACTTCAGACACAAAACAATGGCTTCAGAGAGTTCAGATTCGGAGAAGATGCTTTCTTGTTACTCATCTAGTTACGAATATGATTCAAATAGTTCTGACGAGGAAAGCATAAATGTTTGCAATCGATTAAAGAAGTCCTTCCATATCAATTTGAGCCGTCTGGACTCCAATGTAGCTCCCAGAAAATGCACAAGATGGCGCATAAGCTCTGTTGGAAATGGGCTGATTTGTCTGCTGAGAATTTGTGTCCACCTTTATGGTGTTACCGCAATTGGTAGTGTTTGTGTGACACACAACGATTTACCATCGGGTTATTTATGTGATTTTCCTTCTAATTTCGCCATCAACACGATGTTTTGAGACCAAACAAAGCACCCAAAATGCATTGTGTGTCGCTTTCTCGGTCAAGGGCGTTCCTGACGTGACATCACGTCAGGCATCATCATCAACTCGAAAACAAGACTTCCTGAATATTCAGCGCGAGTCTTAAAATGTAAAATATAGCTATATGCCATGGAATCTTTGTAAAATGCGCTCTGTATAAGTCAATTGAGGTGATTTTATAAACTATGGACACAACTGGTCCGAAGGTGTCGGTTGTCCTTTAATAATAATAATAATAATAATAATAATAATAATAATAATAATAAATTTCATTTTAAGCGCCTTTCAAAGCTCTCAAGGACACTTTACAGTCACAGACAAGCATAGATACATAGCATACATACATAGCATAGATTTAAATATGCTATATCAAATTTTTTTTTTACTCATCGCAGAAGTGATCTAATTTCAGAATTCGCACTTCCTGGAAACATGCTCATTGCATCTTCTTAGATTCTCCACTGACCATGTGACCCTCTTTGAGTCGCAGCCGTCAAATTAGCCGTGACATTAGCTGAGCCTCCACTATCGGGCTTCTAGAAAACCACCGCACTGAGTTCCCGGTTGTTTACAAACCAGCACCATGGCATTTGCATACTTCACGATTGTTCTCAAAAGCTATAACGGTAGAAAGAATTTGGAACACCTTATATGGTGTTGACGTGGAAGGTATAAGCTGCCTAAATGCAGTGAAGAGGCTTCATTAGCATTGGAAGCGTATCAGTGGAGTACAGGATGGTCGTATGAATAAGAACGTGTGCTCTGTGCCTTTTCTGTCGTTGGAGATATGCACCTGCTCCTCCTTCTTTGAATGCTGCCCACTTCATATCATGATTGCATATTGACCCATTCAGCACTTTCCTGCTTATGCTTCTATTTTTATTCATGATGATCAAAAAACAAGATGTAGTTGATTTGTAAGTACAGTAAAGTCTCGTTATATCGATATCGGATATATCGATAGTCCCGGTTATATCGATACTATTTCTATGCACGCACGGAGAAAATTACATGCAAACAGGGTCGGATATATCGATAGTCCCGGTTATATCGATATTTTTTCAGACTCCCTTGAATATCGATATAATGAGACTTTACTGTACGTTAAAAAAAAAAAAAAAAAAAAACGTTTTCAATATGTATATAAGGCGCATTGGACTATAAGACATACTTTCAAAGAAGGAAACCCGTTTTCCAAATATAATACAGTGATACCTCGGATTACGAACGCTTTAGCTCATGAACTTTTCGCCTTACGAACATTAAATTCACAAGAATATAACCTTGGCATATGAACTAGTTTTCGGCAGACGAACCAAACCACACATCGCCACGGTGGCTGGCGGACTAGTTTTCGGCAGATGAACACCAAACCACACGTTCGAACAGCGCCATGGTGGTTGGCGGACTAGTTTTCCACACCCTCTTTGAGTGCAGATGTGGTTTGCTATCGAGTGGAGTACTTTTACTATTATGGGACCAAAAAAGACCCCACCACAGGCTAGTGTTCAGCCGAACAGGACACAAAAGAAAATTAAGGTCGAACAGAAGAAAGAGATCACTGAAAAACACAAACGAGGTGTGTATTTGTGTGACTTAGCGTCCCGGTACCAGTACGCTAAATCGACCATTGCTAAGTGTGGCTAAGGGTGTTTCTGTGTTGTCCAAGCAACTGTCTCAGACAATAGAAGAGGTTGAAAAACTTCTGTTGATTTGGATTAACGAAAAGCAGCTAGCAGGGTACAGTGTGAGTGAGGCTATTATCGCCGAGAAAGCACAGCAACTTCATTCGGATATCATCAAGAGGTACTACATCAACGACCATCACAAAGGTAAATAAAACGACATTATGATACAGTATAGTTTATTTCTTTAATTACAATACAATAGCACATTTATTATACGTAAAATAAGCTATATTATATATTTGGTATTATATATTATGTTATGTCGTTTTAAGGATTATTTGGTGGAAAATTGTGTTTTATGGGGACCTGGGAACGGATTATTCCCATTTTTAATGGTTTCTAATTGGAAATAAATATTTGGCAGACGAACTTCTCGCCTTACACACACTTTCTGGGAACCAATTACATTACCTTCGTAAGCCGAGGTACCATTGTATATAAATATAGAAAATGTTTCCAAATATAAGGCGCACCACATTATAAGGCACGACAGTAGAGGCCGGGGTTATGCACAGATGTTTTTTTTTTCTCCTAAAAACTAGGGTGATTTTTTTATACACTTTATTCCCTCTAAATTAGGACCACTACCCTCCCCACTAATATATAATAAATTCATACTCACAGTGTGTTCCGTCGTAAAGTATACTACACACCAATCTGCAAATATCTAAAAATGCCTCCCCTTGTCTATCTACGAGAGCCTGAGTCATGCTGGAGTGGAAAAGGGAGCGGGGCACGTCACAAGCGGCAAATGAGAGACTCACCCATAAATCTCTGCTATTTATACACAAGATTCATTCAATATGAATGGACCATCTTGTTCATGGAAGATTCATCAAAATGAGAAGATCAAGGACATTCATAGCTCCTGCGTGTGCTGCAGTTGCGAGTGGCTCTTAACATGCACCCACTTTGACCCCGTCCTTCACTTCCATAGTCACGACTTCTTGAAATATTGTACATTGCACACAAGCAACCACGGGGCATTCCTGGTGTCTCATTAAATGTGTGTGTACGTGTGTGTGTGTGTGTGTGTGTGCAGGTGCAAGACACTTCATTCTGCTCACACATGGAGGTGGATGTGCAGACAGTTAACTGGCTGCATGGGGATCGTAAAAAAGCCGCAATGTGTTTTTTGGGACTCATATTGGGCGCTCAAATATACAAAAATAATACAGAAGTATTTGCAGGGGGGGAAGTGAACTAAACTGGGGGTCGAATATTAAGTACGAATATTCCTCCATGATTCAATCAGTGATTAAGCCAGCGTTATTTAACACTTTCCGATTGTTGATCAAGTCCTCATTAAATTTATAGATAGGGTGGATCGATGGATGGATGGGGCTGATTGGATGGATGAATACAGTAGATAGCTAGCTAGCTGGCTTGCTAGATAGATAGCTAGATAGCTTGATAAATAGATAGCTCAATAAATAAATAGCTAGATAGATAGCTAGATAGCTTGATAGTTAGCTCGTGAGATAGCTAGCTAGCTCACTAGATAGCTCGATAGTTCTCTCAATAAATAGTTAGCTCGTTAGATAACTAGCTAGCTCGATAGATAGCTGGCTAGATAGATAGATATTAATTCTCTACAATAATAATAATAATAATAATAATATTATTATTATTATTATTATTATTATTATTATTATTATTATTATACATTTCATTTATAAGCACCCTTCGAGCCTCTCAAGGTCACTTTCCAGTCAATACATTTTATTTCTTAGCGCCTTTCAAAACTCTCAAGGACACTTTACAGCCACAGGATAAAAACATTCTTTTTCTGCGGTTGAGCAGCGGCGGCCATTCGCACCAGCGTTCACTCAACCCGAAAGTAACACGTGTATTTTCCTTTGTTAATTTATTTAGGAAATATATACGTAAATTGAATTTTACGAGAAAGTATTTTTTTCATCCAAAACACAGAATCTCTAGATTCCAACTCTGATCAAGATAATATTCAAATTTATTCACAAAATATTTTTTTACTGTAAAACATGCTACCTTAAAGTTTATTCTAGAAATGATTATTCACTGAAAATTTTGATTTTTTTTTGTATTTCTCAAAATTCAACAACTATGCAAGTAAAAACATTTTTGCTCAACTTTTTCTCACAACTATTTAAGTTCCCTCGCTCTGCTGT
The DNA here is from genome assembly GCF_051943395.1 of Hippocampus bargibanti. Classification (NCBI taxonomy): domain Eukaryota; kingdom Metazoa; phylum Chordata; class Actinopteri; order Syngnathiformes; family Syngnathidae; genus Hippocampus; species Hippocampus bargibanti. The sequence continues at coordinate 11,218,242 of NC_142745.1, forward strand.
TACCTGTTCCGCTGCTTCCGGGTCCAAGTGGGTGTCCAGTAGTGGGACGGTGAACTGTATCTTCCTGGGACTCCCGGTTTCCATGGCGGCTGAGCTCAAGCAGGGAGATGCGTCGGTCTGTGTGTCAACAGTTCTCGAGGAACGCAAGGAAGAAGGAGAATCCCACCAAGTGATGAGACTGGGAAAAAAAGTGAAGAGAAAGAAGAAAATAAAATTGTAAAAAAACAAGACTGGTGTCACTGTTGCTTCAGGTATCCGGGAAATGTAAGCTTGTCCATCAATCATTCACTTGTTTCTCAGCATCCTTTTGAATATTTCCAATGTGACTAATTTCCCAGCACCTGCTTGGACTGCTTTGCCTCCTCTCTGGATCCCAATGCTGAGACGACAAGGGCACACCGTTCTGGTAAGCGGCTCTCCTTCACGTGCATTGGCTGGGCTCGGGGGAAGACCCGCCTTTTTTCGACAGCCCCGACCCTATGTATTGGCGTGCTCAAAGCTCTGCGGCAAGGAGAGAGAAAATGGAGAAGAAAAAAAGATTATTTTCTTGAAGATGTCAGATGGACATCCAATTTACATTTGAGTCCTTATACATTGGTGCCATTACATCAGTAAATGTTTCTAATAATACCAAATATTAATTTCAGATTGTAAGTGTGGCGAGCAGAAAGGCTATTATTACAAGAAGGTGGTTAAAAACCTGAAACACCTACCATCAAAGAATGGTTCGACATCATATATGGTATGCATAAAATGGAGAAGATTATATTTGCTTTGAGATCGCAACAAGAAACTTTTTGGAAAAGATGGATGAAGTATATCACACAATACAAACAAACATTTTTTAAAGCCAAGCACAGTGCCACCCTTTCCACTCTCTCTTTCCTTTGTCCTATTTGACTCTGCATTTAAACCCCCTGTAACAGAAAGCGTTACAAAGTGTCAAAGAAATGTTTTGTATTGTTTTTTTTTTACTTTATATTTTTTTCTTTGTTTCATTTTGTAAAAATTCTAGGCTACATTATATTGTAATGGGGTAATATATGTTGAAAAAATCCATTACACAATGAAACATCCAAAATTGATCTGCGATAATAATTGTTTGTTTATTACTTTTAATTGTTACTGTTTTACTCTTTGTTTTATTGCATTTTATTTTAGTTGTTCATTGATTGATTGATGAAAAGGTTTCTTCAGCCGTCATCTGTACTTCTTTGAAGGTGTCGGACGTTTCGCTTCTCATCCAAGAGGCTTTGTCAGCGAACTAAAATTTTGCTGGTAGCTCTGGCCCTATATATATAAAACTCTACTGTCCAGAGGTGGTGGTGTCAGACCTCTGACCTCTGTCCGACACCTTCAAAGAAGTACAGGTGACGACTGAAGAAACCTTTTCATCAATGGACCACTCCTGTATGACTGAGAGCTTACACAGACTCATGTATTGATTGGATTTTTATTTTGTTTCTTTTTTTTCCTGTAGCTTAGCAATTATTTCTGAATTAACGTATAACACTGAAGACAAAAGAAGATGATGTATTTTTTTTACTGGATTTCAACAATTGATAAATCCCCGTATTTTCAATACAGTAAAGTCTCGTTATATCGATATCGGATATATCGATAGTCCCGGTTATATCGATACTATTTCTGTGCACGCACGGAGAAAATTACATGCAAACAGGGTCGGATATATCGATAGTCCCGGTTATATCGATATTTTTCGGACTCCCTTGAATATCGATATAACGAGACTTTACTGTATTTTTACTCTGTACCTTTGTTTATCTAGACTTTGACAATGGAGAGGTGCCTGGGGGAATACTTTTTTAACAATCATTTATTTGTTGCTATGGTTTTCTCATACGAGAATGAACACATGGAATATACTCCTGCGGGTTCAATGCCTTTATTATTATTTAATTGATTTATGAAATAAACACTTGCCTTTTTTGGCCCAAGAATTTACTGCAATCAGTATCATGTTGGCGACATTCAAGTTTTTTTTTAAGCTTTGTTTTTTTAGCTAAATATATGTGCGGTTTCAAGGGAGGAAAAAAAGTGAATTTCCATTTCAGTTTCATTTGATGGACAGAGGTCGCCCTTGTCAGCTCGTTGCCCTTCAAGTGTTCTCTTTGCAGCAGGATATTATTTCTTGCCAAACCTCTGGGGCACCGCCATGCTCCAGATATGGCCGGTAGCCTCCTCCCAGTCAGGCGAGTTGATGTGGTCCTCCAACACGATAGGCCCTCGGGGCAACCTGCCGTGGAGGTGAGAGGTGAGGGGTGAAGGGTTTGGGGCCGCAGGAGGATTTGGAGACACATGGGAATTAAAGGGTGATGAATGATGGGAAGATTAAAATGAAAAATGCTTTTGTCTCTTGATGGATGGTAAGAAGTATAAAAAATGATTTTGATGAGTGAGTCGTGCAGCTGTGAAAACAAACTTGGCCAACCATCTTTTCAACATGGTTGTCCATACCCCCTTATTTAGTAATAATAATAAAATAATAATAATAATAATAATAATAATAATAATACATTTAATTTACAAGCGCATTTCAAAGCACCCACAGACTACTACACCAGTGTTTAACCACTTTTTTAATGAAAATTTGTGTAGCTGGGAGAAACAAGAATTTGCACCAACCTCTGCGACTCATGGAGCGCAGACCTCCGGGCTTCCCTATGAGATCCCAGCAGCAGAGCTCTGAGCATTGCCATCAGCAGATGATCCAAGCTCCTGTCCGCTTTGAAGCTCTCCTGATGGTTGGAAAAACAAAAAAGACATTGGAAACAGTGATATCACAAATAACAGATGTCACGAAAACACACTTTCTCAATGTGTAATCTCGTAATGTTGGCGCTGGATATTCAAAACAAAAAATCGTGCATTCCGTGTTGCATCTGAACTTAATTAATTGAAATATATTTCATGTATTTTTATAATCACGCCATATGGGACATGTAATTGTCCATTTTTGAATTGTTTCGACAGGAAAGCAAGTTTAGCTATGTTTACACTAAAGTAATTATTTGTAGCTATTTTTGAGAAATAGTACAGATGCAGCCGATGTACATGCAGATGATGTGAGGATTTTGATTGGTTGTCTCACCATTGCCAGCAAGCGGTTGTCCATGCTGTGCACTGAGCTAGCCCCTTTTATATCTTCGCGCTCCTCCGGTGGACCTCCAACGCGAAGCCCGTGGCTGACGCCCGCCAGTGCCATTAGCACCACCAGAATGGTCACCGCTGCACCCGTGTCCATATTGGCTGACCAAGGGAAGAAGACAACTTTCCAGAATCTCTGAAGGCCTTACAGGCAGTAAGTGAAGGATGAGGGGCACTGACCTTTTATACACCGTTTGCCCATATGCCATCAAACCTCAGGAGAGCTGAGGAAAGATGTCACGGTGCAAATGGGGGCGAGGGATGGGATGGAGGCTGGAAGCCAGGCCATTTAAGCTCAACAACGGAGTATTTAGTGACGACAGGAGACAGAGGACAACCCGCGGCACAATAGTCAAGACTTATTAAATAGAGAAATCCTCACAAATAGACTGTGATCCATTAACCCCCGATAGCAGAATACAAGCCAGGACACGGTGGAGGTAACTGTTCCATTCATCAGTTCCGTAATCAGCACATACTGTCGGTAGCGATGTCGGTCTGATCAAAAACAAAGCTGGAACATTGCCTTCTGATTTCAACGAGGCCCTGTGGAAGGGATCGGGGAAATGGGAGTTCATGTGTTTCAAAGTCTTGAGGGACCCATGCCCAGCAGAAAGTTATTTTGGTCTGAGTGCTGGCATGCGATCATTGCCCAGTCAGTTTTTAGGTCATCAGTGGGTCAGTGTGTGCGTGGGTCGTTCAGTCGGTGGGTAGATTGGCGCGTTGGGGAGTCTGTGAGTTTGGGCTGGGAGGGTGGCGGTCTGTTATTTGGTCGGTGGGTCAGTTGCAGGGTCAACAGATATGGCGTTCAGCCTGTGGGTGGGTTGGTCGGTTAATGAGTCGCAGAGTCTGTGATTTTTGATCAGAAGTCAGTCTGTGGGTGACTGGGTGAGTGGGTCGGTTGGTGGCTGGTCGGTTAGAGCTTGATCAGTCAGTCGGTCAGTCAGGGGGTTGTGGAGAGGTAGGTCAGTGGTTGTTCAGTCTGTAGGAAGGTGGTTCAGTGTCTTGATCAATGATTCGTTCATTTGATGGGTCAGTCGGAGAGAGTCGGTCAGGCGGTGGCTTGACTGACAGGGGTTGGTCAGTCATTTCTTCAATTGTGTGTTGTAAAGTCAGTGAGTGGATTGAATCTGTCAGAAAGTGTGTCGTCAGTAAATCAGTCAATGGTTCCGTGAATGAGTCGGACAGTGATTTGTACAATAGGATGGTCAGTCGGTGGAACATTGGGGGAGTCGTCATCTGTGGTTAGTCTGTTAGGAGTCAGTCAGTCTGTCTGGCTGGTTTTTGGGTCAGTGGATGAGTCGGTCAGGCTGAGGATTGATGTGTTGGTGGGTTGGTTGATTAGTCGGTTGGTTAGTTACTGGGTTGATAGGCCAGTTGTTTGGTCGGTTAGTCCAATTGCTTGGTCAATTGGACATTCAGTGGGTCAGATGGATTGGCAAGGGCTCATATTTTGGCTAATTCAAATAAGTGCAAGTGTAGGCAGTTTAGGGCCTAAACTAACTGTACAAATCACTCAAAAGCAGCCCCCTTGCAAGAAAGTTACACGCTAAAGCCATGTTGCTCATTCTGCTTGTTCGCCATCACATCACTCAACATGAGTAAAATGGCTTTGAAGCTTGACCAAGGAAATTACTTTAGGTATTGCATTTGTTTTTAAATAATACACAGTATGTCATTATTTAGACTCCAGTATGTGCTAATAATTCCAGTAGCTCACAACATATTGTGAGCTAACAATTCAGAAAGAAAGGTTTTTAATAAGCAATGTCATATTTGTAGGAGAAATTGTGTTGATAGTGTGTGCACTGCGCGGTAATGAATAATCCCCAGTGTCCATGCTTCCCTGTCACACGTCTAATGGTTGACAATCGGACGACACAAACGCGCACACACAGTCAATGTTTAACTGCCATGGCAACCAGCATGTCATCAACACTTTCTATTTTAAATTACAGATCATAAAACTTGGCGTGAGATAACATTTTAATTTCCCCTGACACAATAATAAAAAGGTGTCTGTCTTTGAATTATTTTTACTGGCAATGCTAAGATTTCCAGCAACCACTAATAAGTAATTATAATAATACATCAAAGCTGAATCACTAGAGCAAACAGTAAAAGATAAGATTGTTTGGACATTTTGGGAAAAAAATGAAAGTGTGCACCGGTTTAGGTATTAAACTCCGACCAAAACGTAACAAATAAACACCCGGTTGCTTCCCAGAATGAAGTAAAATGACAGACAACTGTGCCAATGAGATCAAATGTGCATCACTTGGTAAATTTTGTTTACATTGGAAATAAATGAAACAGTTGATAGATAATATTCATATACAATGAAGATATAATATTTTCAGGGCAGCTGCATCTTGTATGAAGGCCTGCTTGCGCTGAAATTAATTAAATAGGAATATAATAAATAAAATGTATATGTAGTTAAAAGCTGGATTGATGAAAAATCAGCTTCAATTGTCCGTTAAAATAAATAAATAAATGCAAAAAAAAGCCTAAATGTTCAAGTTGCTGAAAAATCATGAGGTCCAACGGTAGTGGGAAAACCATCTTTCGGACACCATGGGGTCCCCCCCAAAAAAAAATACAAATAAAATGCTGACCTGACTCGGATGCATTTCCGTGTGCTTTATGACATCACCACCTGCTGGTCAACAACAATTCTACACAGTCTTCAGCAGTCGTACTCGTAGAAAACCCACACGGGAACGGAAGGGGCGAGCATGTAAACTCCCCACAGGAACGCTGGAGACCAAACACATGCACTGTAAGGTCGACACGTCAACCACTGAAAGGCTGAGCTGCTCAGCAGTTAAACAAACAAACAAACATTAGGAACGTGTCCATGATAGCCATTAAGTGCAGCGTCCTCAAGTAAAAATATTGATATTATCGTTCAACCATTTACATACATTATCTCCACATTTAAATTTAAAATTTTAAATGTTTGTTTTTCATTTTCAGCATTAGAGTGCAATAAACCATGACACATCACTTCAAGAATCTAAGAATGTGACAGAAAATAGCTCCCAAAATTGACAAATCATGTAAGCTGGTTGAAATGTATGTGGAACTGCTGCAGCTTGGAATTGAAGCGGATTTACGTGGGACAGGTTCATCAATGGAGGCTACAGTTTTGTGTTTGCTTTCAACATTTAGCTTGAGGCAGACACGCACATTCCACCATCACGTCCCAGATTCACAGGTGAAAAGGACATCTCGAACTGCTTCATGCAACAAAGAGAATGCAGAAAGTGCTGAATGACTGGTTGTGTCTTTTCTGTTGTGTCACATTATTTATTTATTTATTTATTTATTTATTTATTTATTTGGGGGGGGGGGGGCTTCAAGATGGCACTGAGAGAGTGGCTGCCTTTACAGCAGCTCCTGTATTTTGTTTTTTGATTAGATTGGATTTACCTTTATTAGTATTACAGTGGAGACATTTACATTTGACAGCAGCAATGTTATGAAAGGAAGATAAAAGGAAAGAAAGAAGTAGAAAAAAACTACTTATTTTCTTTTCTTCTTCTTCCTTTCACTTCACAGCAGCAAAGTAATGAAAGGAAGATGAAAGGAAAGAAAGAAATAGAGAAAAACCCGACTTGTTTTCTTTTCTACTTCTTCCTTTCCTTTCCTCTTACTTTCATAACTTTGCTGCTGTGAAATGTAAATTTCTACACTGCGAGACTAATAAAGGCTAATCTAATCCAATCCAAAAAAACACACAGCACGTATACATACACATTAAGGAAGCATAGTAAGAGAACGCACACGTAATGAATGCTGGCAAACTGGTCCCATAAATATCAGCATCACTTACTGGATAGGCGTTTATCCAGGTCGGGGCGTGGCGCATTTATCGCCAACCCATCCTGGGTAGCACTTGCACTCAAAGTGGGACATCATGAACATTTCCTCCTGCCTGCTGAGTTGCCCTTGGACCGTGTAATGACGTCCGCCCTGCATCCTTTGCTCGGACGTCACCTTCCAGTGGGAAGGGTGAAGATGGAGGTAAACCTGCGACTCAGCATCCCGCCTGGCGCACCTGCCCTTGGATGAGCACAGGGTCTGACTGCAGAGGACGGCCGCCGACGTCACGTTGACCAAATAAGGGCCGAGGGTCTCGTCTATGTACCACTTGACGCCGTCGCAAGAGGCCTGAGGAGAAGGAATCATGGATTTGTCATTGTGGTGGTTTTAGTTTGATAACCAAGTGCGGGAATAATAGGATTCGACCCAATCTGCCTTGAATTAGGTGCTGATATTTCACCCTGTGACTCCCAAACGGGCACCAAAGACACTTCCTTCCATAACTTTGCCGCTGTGAAATGTAAATTTCTCCACTGCGAGACTAATAAACGCTAATCCAATGGTAAAACCTTAGATTTGGAGAAAACATGGTCACCCCAGAGCACAACCCCTGCAGATCCCAAGGCAGCGCTCTCTCCAACAGTGTAGACCAGATGCTCCTGCATGAGGCAAACAATCGGGTAATATGTGTTCAAAAAACATTTCTGTTCATTAAAACCTCCTGATATTAAAAATCAGGACAATATTCGTATTGAACTCACCTGGGAGAGAAACTGGAACGAATAGGTGTAGACAATAGTGGCGTAGGGAAAAATGGGCCGAGGTTGTGCCGCCACTCTGAAGGCCTCCAGGATGCGGTGACGAGTATAGAGCGACACGACCTTGTCCAAGTTTCGCAACTCCAGGCTGAGGTAGATGTCAGGATAAAGCGCAGATGAGACGTTCCACAGCCACGTTAACTCGTCATTCCTCTTAGACTCCACAGTGGGACATTGGCCTGTGTAGTTGCTGCTTTTGTAATAGTTGTAACAGTTGGGGAATCCATAAAAGCCCCACAGTCCACCAGGGCGTTCTTTCTGACCCAATTTCAGCGTCTCCTCCATGAAGTTTCTGCCTGCCGCTTCAAACTCCACATGAGCTAAAGTGTCCACCTGCTCAGGCTTCCAGTCTGGATGCCTGGAGCGGACCAGTGCTCGTGATCCTTCCCAGTAAACTTGCTTGGTGTCCCAGTTCCTCTCCCACACCGGCCTCCAGTTTTCCCAGTCGACCACAGCCAAGCCCTGGAAATCCCCATCAGGGATGTACTTGTGGATATCATTTCTCGCTGCCTTCAGATGCTCATCGAGGCTAGCGTTCTGCGGGACGCCGCCGTTTACGGCCTTGCCTTGGCTATAATACGGGTATGCACCCAGCTTCTCAGTGTAGAAGATGGTTATAGCGTCACCCATGAAAGTCTGGTTTTGGTTCTGGTCGATGCTGAACGTGCCAAGGTCGAGATCCACGTCGTATTGGGATAGGCAGGCGGCCGAAGGAGCGTTCCACACAGCCGTGAATGGGAAATGGGAGATGGGCGATGGCGCCATGGTGATGCCTGGAAGGTTACTAAATAAGCTGCACAAGAGCAGCAGGATAGGATGAAAGCAAGGCATGCCTATGAGGGAAAAAATAAAATAAAATAAACAACATAGGTAATCCTGTAATAATTTGTAATATCACCCCATCAGTGAAAATCCTTGTATTGTAGTCTCGACATTTGGTCACAATTCAAAGGCGCTTTTAAATTAAATGTATTATTATTATTATTATTATTATTATTATTATTATTATTATTATTATTATTGTTGTTGTTGTTGTTGTTATTATTATGAATTGAAAGTAATGTCATTACGCATTATTTGGTATGCAAGCAAGTTCTCAAATTTAACTCCTACTATTAACAATTTGGGATTTTTTTTTTCACTAGTTTGATTTTTTTTTTCACTAGTTTGTCAAAATGTTTTTTTCACTAGTTTTTCAAAGTACGTCAAAATGGCCATCTCCGTTGTATACTCTTTTTCATATAAGTTGTTTTCATATAAGTAAATACTGCATTTATTGCTTCACGGCTCTGAATGCTACATTGAAAAGAAAATCACGCTGATTATGTTGTGGGTCATTTTACTCCTGTGTAAAAATCCACACAAAACAGTCAAATAATGGGTGACATCAACAACAACTGTTTCTGAGATGTTATAAACATATGTAACGGAGTTGGTCAGATGAGTGACAATAACACAGCATTCTTGTACATCCTTGCCCGATAACCTTGTCTATTTTGCCTGTTGGTCTTTCTATTGTCTTCCGTGTGTATGTTGCCTCACTTCTGCCATAATTTAATAATCTAGTCCACAACTCCGTTACACATACTTGAAAAGAGAGACAACATATTTTCGATCCCATTGGGATATTTTACAACTGTTTTGAAGAAATGAAAAGGACAGGATATCCAGTGCTTTCGTTAACACAAAAATGGAAACGGGTCAAATTGAACTATTAACATAATATGGGGGTTAAAGAACAGAACTGCGTCGTAAAACAAGAAAATCATAGTTCAACCACAGCTACTCTGTCAAAGTTCATGACATCAAATGACCATTTCTTGTGGTCGAAAGCGTTGGCGGAGTACTTTTTCTTCTTAAAGAGTGGCGTTGCTAAATAAGGCAATTTTTCGTCTTCTACTTCTTAATTAATCAAGTCGCAGTGTTTTACTTTGAAAGTTCTCGTTGTGACGAACCTTTGGAGTAAATACACACTTGTCAAAAAGTAACTCAAGAGAGGAACTTAAAACGAAGTACAGGTGTTGTGTATTTTCTTCAATTTCGCACTTACCTACATTCGATAAAAAAGTATTTGAGTGGATAAATTAATAAATATCATCAACTCATGCTGGAAAAACAAACAAAAAATATCACAAGACTCGTGACTGGAATAATACTGTTTCCGGAACAGGAAAAGGGGAAGAGGAACAAAAACAGATGTGGGTTGATGGGATTTGTCACAACCAATCAGAATGGTCCTTGCTTTGTCTTAAACCCCGCCCTTCGACACGCCAATCAGAGGGGTGGCAAAATGCAGTTGAGTAGTTGAGCCTTTATTTATGTGACGGACAGCCCAAAAACGAGTCGGATCATTCAATATTTATTAGTGATTATACTATTTGCGTACACAAAACCAAAAATATATATTCTTACATTCATTCAGTGATTATCCCAACCGCCTTATTCTCACGAGACTACGCACATTCCTATCCCAGTTGATGAGCTGGTGCCAAAAGTGGAGCATATTCAATATAAAATAATGCACGGTACATTCATTTGTCATCTGAGCAAATGAACAAACAGAATTCTAATCAATAAAAGAAAAATATGTTATTAAATACAACACTTGAACTCTCTCTACCCAAAAATGGAAATGGAAAACATTTTGGTTCGTAAGGGGAACAAGGGAAGTTGGAGCAAACTATAGCTCCCTCTACTGGTCATGGGTCGTCTTATCTCCTGTATAAGATAAGAATTATTACTCATTCATTTCATTTATTCCTCACTCGGGTCGCGGGGTAGGGGGTGCTGGAGCCTATCCCAGCGGTCTTCGGGCAGTAGGTGGAGGACACCCTGAACCGGTTACCAGTCAATCGCAGGGCAGACAGAAACAACCATTCGCACATTCATATCCATTATTTTTTAAACCTTATTATTATGATTGTGGTTGAATAAATGATCATACAGTGGTCATGAAAATTGTCATTAAATTAAAAAAACACAGTGACCCTTGTGAACCCATCATTGATGAACGGATTTAAAAACCGAAATATGATGAATACAAAAAACTCAGTTATCTCAATGAATCTATTTATTGCTCAGAAATGCATTTGCTCTTGACAAAAGTTGTGCTTGATTTGAATCATCTTTGTTTTAAACAATGTGCTTTTACAATGTCACTCTGAAGTAGTAAATTAGTAGTCGTCATGGCGTTTCAGGCACAGAATGTGAAAACAGCTAAAATACATTCAAATAAATACTGCAATGGCCTCCATCGAAATCAACTCAGCCACTGACCGCTTATCTTTCCCTCAGCAAACATCAATTCATCTCATCCGCTGTGGGGAACGTGGAATTTGACACCTTTGGGAGACACAGCAAGGGCCAGGAAACCTCGAGCTCTCGCTCGCCGTAAAAAAATATTACACTTCCCTCACCCTTCCTTCTCTCCATCTTGTGTAACAGTGTTCTCAAGATAAAAATTCACTTTTCCATCCATTTTTTACAGCATTTGAATGGCATCAGACAGGTGTGGGTGGGTGTGTATATATATATATATATATATATATATATATATATTCACAAAAATATACAAAATTCTCAATTTAATACCATAATTGCATTGTTTTCAATGTTGAATATTTCCCATGTTCCTCGTCTTAACTTTCCATGAAAATTTACAGTAACATTTCCTAAGGTCGCCCACATAGCATCATGGTAAGTGATCCTGGGACCCAAAAACTTGAAGAACCCCTGGTCTACAGTATGTGTCGCACCCAAACATAAAAAAGCAGAAAGATAGCACACTGTAGAGCCGACCCCGAGGTTAGACTCGCCGCTCCTTTCTGATACAGAGGGTCCATCTTCTCGCATCGCTCCCCCTCAAAACCACGATAGCATTGGCACCGGAACATGGAGCCGAAGCCCACCAGCTCCTCGCGGCCCGGCTCGCCGACCACCTCCAGTTTGCCGCCCGGTCCGACCCGCAGGCTGTGCGTGGCGGGGTTTAGGTGCAAGTAGACGTCGGCGTCGGGGTCTCGGCGTAAGCAGCGGCCGTGGGAAGAGCACAGAGTCTGGCTGCATACCTCGGCTGCCGTGGAGACGTTGAGGAGGTATTTGCCTAGTGGACCCCGGAGATACGCATCCAGCTCCGAGCAGGTGGTCTGAAAAAGAGCAAAGACAAAGGGGACAAAAGTTACAGCTTGTGGACAGGGTACTTGATTTATGCACTGGGAAATAAATGTTGGCATTGGACAAAAATAAAATAGTCACACTCCGAGTTATCTGGATTTTTTATATGACATGCAGTGTCTGAAACTCATGACAAAAAGTTAGTGGACACCTGGGCAGACAACTCTGAAAAGTTGCCTACCCAGCCATAAAGTTGCCTGTCCCATTTTTCACAACTTGAAAACCAATAAGACGACTATCGCAAAAAAAAAAAACAACAACAATTGTTGCAAAGTATAAAGGATTTTTTAAATTAAGGAAGTACCTACCACAAATGCTCCCTTGCTTAATTTGTGGTAAATATTCCTTGCTGAAGAGTTTGCTCCAGTTGTCGTTTGTTGTCATGGTGCACAATGCAATGTTTACGTTGCATTGTCTGCTCAAAGCCATGTGGCCTCCTCTTTCTAAGCGGCTTTCAAAACTCTCAAGGACACTTTTCAGTCACGGTATAGTCCGAAGCACGAAACAGGCTTCTGATTGGCTGCCATGCAGAGTATGCAAATTACCAAACAAACAAACGTTCGTTTGGCAATTTGCATACTAGGCACAGCAGCCAATCAGAAGCCTGTTTCGTGCTTCGGACTATACCGTGACTGAAAAGTGTACTTGAAAGTTTTGAAAGCTTAGAAAGAGGAGTCCACGTGGCTTGTAGCGGTTCGCTTGTAGTTTTTGTTTTATTGAACAAAACAAACGTTTGATTTGTTTTTTCTTGAAGACGTTGTCGGCCACCCGCGCCGAGACGTTTTGAAAGTTGTACGCCCGACATAAAAGTTGTACGCCCCGGGCCTCCGGGCAGACGTTATTTCAAACACTGGACATGTTTCAGTTTCAGACATTTTTTAATGCTGTTTTTTTCAGTGTCAACTTCCACTTGAGCTTTTTTTCATTTTTCATGTTACATTTTCAAGACAAAAAAACATGGCAAATTTCAGTTTTTAATTTCTCCTGCTTTCCAACATTAAGACACATCAAAGCCGAATCACCCAAGCGGCATTTATTTTATTTATATCTTTCTACATTTGAAGTATCCTGCCAAGATTAAAGTTTGTTTTTCTCCCAAACAACTAAAGCTCCGGCCATCAAAGAAACGTTCGGCATTACCATGTGACCCTTTTTCTTTGAAGTGGTGACCCCAAAGGAAAAAAAAATCAGCCAATTTGACAAGAGCAGCTGCTTGAAAGCGATGACATCACATTGCATTTACACAGCACACGTGCGTCATCGCGAGTTTGTCTGAGGCTTACTTTGTTGCTGGCGTAGGCTGCGTCTCCCCACAGGATGATGCCAGCTGCTCCCAAAGCCACGCTCTCACCGATGGTGGACACCAAATCCATCTGGGACACAAGAACCATGATGGATCAAGCTCATACGAGCAGCCAATCATTCTTCCAAAAGAAGCTTCAAAACATTTGCTGTCGATCCCACTTCACTCATTCACTACCATTCATGAATTTATTTGGGAATTTAAAATATGACGTAGAGCGCAATTCCCGAATTTGTTCGTTTTTTTTTTCATGCTTGGGTGCCGATAAAGTGCTGGCCATGGCCTCTAGCAGTGTTTTTCCCTTCCACAAGGGGGCAACATTTAATTGAAATGTTGAATATGTATTTACCAATTTTAATGTGAATTGATGAAATGATCTAATGAGAGCAGCTGGTATAACTTGGGACTGACTAATATAAATTTTGTTTTTGTTTTTTTCATGCTTGGGTGCCAATAACGCGCTGGCCATGGCCTCTGCAATGTTTTTTTTCCATTCCACAAGGGGTCAGCATTTCCCTTTTTTCCATGTTAGCGCTTTGTTCCAGCATCAGCTGCTGTTAAAGCGCTATATTAGCTTGTAGTAGACGTGCACATTCCACCATGACGTCCCTGATGCACTGCTGAAAAGGACGCTTTGATCATCTCCTCTTTCATCTAGAACTGCTTCATGTCACAAAGAGGGTGTATTATTATTATTATTATTATTATTAGTAGTAGTAGTAGGAGTAGTAGTAGTAGTAGTAGTAGTAGTAGTAGTAGTAGTAGTAGTAGTAGTAGTAGTATTAGCATTAGTATTAGTATTATTGTACAGGTAACATCCGACTTACGACCAGTTCGACTTACGACCACAACCTCCAGACCTTATTTTTTAGATTTTAATTCTACGCTTGGCCCCGCAACGCGCTAGCAGGCCGGCAACGTGTACAACAACCAGCCAGCATCTCACTCTCGCACAGCAATCGACCATGTGATGGCACCAGAGGGGGCAGTTTGTGAGTCATTTAGCCTCTGAGTCTCTATTCAACATTTTTTACATGGATTTCGACTTACGACCATCTTGACTTACGACCGTTTGGTCGCAACAGAACTCGGTCGTAAGTGGGATGTACAGTATATGTATTGCATTGTATTTTGGGAAGCCGTCCAATTTCAAGCTCATATAACTCCAGACCCATATAATTTAGGAATTAACTCATTCTTTCTAATGAAAGAAGAAAGTCTAAGGCAGGGGTCGGCAGCCTTTACGACTCAAATAGCCATTTGGACCCATTTCCCACAGAAAAGAAAACACTGGGAGCTACAAAATCCTTTTGACATTTAAAATGAAGACAACACTGCATCTTTTCATCATCGTTTTTTACCTTTATATATGCATAAACAAACTATAGTGTGTTGCATTTATGAATCAATGAACTGTTACAGAGAAGCGAAATTACATTTCTGCACGCAACAAAAACATTTTAAACTCCGAAAAAAAGACGTTGGGTTGAAGATTACTTTTCCCTGATTTTCTGCACAATTTCACTCTTGTTTTTAAAGTCTGTGAATAGATGTTCTGACATCTTAATGAATGATTCTTTTATATATTCTCCGTCTGTGAACGGCTTCCCGTGCCTGACTATTTCCTGAGCGGCCACAAAACTAGCACGTGTAGCTGAATTTGTAGATTTCATCCATTTCATAAAATGATTTTTGCTCTGATCAGCCTTCCGCATCAGTTCCGAAACGGCTCTTTTTCTCTCATCTCCATCAGGATATTTTTGAGCAAATGCTGTGTGTTTGTTCTGGAAATGTCTTACGACATTTGACTTTTTGTTGTTTGCAAACTTCTCATTACATATGAAGCATACCGGTAAACCCGTCTCGTCAGCAGTGAAGGCGAACGAATCTGCCCACGTATCATTAAACCTTCTGTTTTCTTCAGACACTTTTCTTTTCTTAGATTTATCCATAGTTGGCCTACCTGGGGGTCGAAAAATTCAAGAAATGTTGCGCAATTTGGCGGTTGTGACCAGATATATGTCCACTGTCGATGGTTGTGACGTATATTATGAGCGACAAAAAAATTGAATACGTTTTATTTTATATTATTTATAATCACCATAATCTTCAAATTTAGAATTACATTTTAAAAACGAACGAACTAAAATAATATACATTAAATTAAATACTCATTATTTATTTTCTAAAGCCGCAGGGAGCCGCAGCTGGGGGGGTGAAAGAGCCACATGCGGCTCCGGAGCCGCGGGTTGCCGACCCCTGGTCTAAGGTTTCTAATGCTGTATTGAATGTTTATGTAGTCCTAAAACTCAATATTCTCTGGGTGCTGCAATGTAAGTGAAAATGACAAAAACCATGGCACTGGAGTGGACACATTTTTGCATATGTCTGCCAGTGAATGAGTTAAGCAGAATATGCTACCAGGAGGAGTTACCGGAAGGTCTCGGTGAATGTCATGAAACATGACATCACGCTGTGGTCTTCAAACAACAAACAAGGCCTCATTTAATTAGGATAAGCATCCTTTTTTTACCCTCCTTCGCTACTACATGTGACCTTCTGTTTTTTGTTCTCCTATCCTAAGGAAGCCATCAACAGGGTGTTAGCGAGCTTTTCAAACGGACCAACACCCATCCGCGCACAAATGTGTTGGATCAGCACAGGAAAGGACTGCGCTGGCTGATAAAGTCGTGTGAAGCTCCTCCAGATCAGATGAGCTGAGATTTCAATTGGTGGCAGAAAAACTGAGTCAGAGAAAGCCAAGTTTTGTTTGCCCAAAAGGTCAAAAGGAGCAAATACACACCATTTTGGAATTGATGGGAAAACCTACAGGAAGGAGTGGTATCGTAAAGAGAATCCTGAACTTCAAAACTTTGAGGTTCAAATTTCAGCTCCAGCTTTCATGTGTGGAATTTGCACTTTAGGTGTAAATTGGAGTCTGTATTAGGCCAGGTAGATTTTGAAAAATGACCCATTGTTTTGTTTTTTATAACTTCTCATTCACTGCCAGACGACGTGCAAACATGTGTCCACTCCAGTGTCAGGGTTTTTGTCATTTTGACTCAAATTGGAGGATCCACAGAATATAGAGTTTTACGACTACATAAACATTCAATTGCAACGTAAGAAACCTTACTCTTTTCTTTCATCACAAAAAAAAGTTAATTCCTAAGTTATATGAGTCTGGAGTTATCTGAGCTTGAAATGGGTGCAGCGGTACAAAAGGCAATTGCTGCCCCCTCGTGGGAGGGAAAAACATTGCCAGAGGGCTGACCAACGCTTTATCGGCCCCTCCGCAAGAAAAACCAAAACCCGAACAGATTCGGGAATTCAATTTTCGGGAATGGCAGTGAATGAGCGAAGATTATGATTGTGGTTTAGTATGGATTCTTTTTTCAAGGTTCTCTTTTTCTCGATTCAATTTTATAAATGATGCTAAATAAAGGCAAAAAAATCATGATTTAATATGAAAAAACATTGACTGTCTTTGAATATAATTAATGTTTCAGTCATAGTGTGAATGTGACTCGGAATTGGAGCGGATTTACGTGCGACAGGAAATGTGAAACAATCTCTTTTCGTCAACGAATGCTACAGCTTCATTTTGCTTTCAACATTTAGCTTGTAGCAAACATGCACATTTTACCATGAGGTCCCTGATCCACTGGTGAAAATGACGCTTTGATCCTCTTGTCTTTCATCGAGAACTGCTTCATACGACAAAGAAGGTGCTTAAGATTGAATGACTGTGTCTTTGCGTTGTCATATTATTTGTTATTTAGTTATTTTTGGGTTATTTTGACGTCAAGATGGCACCGCCAGAGTAGCTGCCTCTACAGCATTTCCTATATTTTGTTTTTCTACTTCTTCCTTTCCTTTCATGACTTTGCTGCTGTGAAATGTACATTTCTCCACTGCGAGACTAATAAAGGCCAATCCAATCAATCCAATAGTCTCGTCATCTGTATATCCTGCTTCACGTGTCCAAAATGTATTGGAATAGGCTACAGCTCACCCGTAACTCTTAAAGGTGCTTGCTATAAAAAAATGAAGCGATATTATAAAGAAGTTCTCACCTCTGTCAACTGCTCCAGAGAGTTCATATAAGTGGGTCGAGTGTACACAAAGACGGGACGCGCTAGCCCATCTCCAGATGATGCCAATCGCATGCCCTCCTTCACTCGATTCCTCACGAATTGGCGTCCGGAATCAGACGAGCGCAGAACTTTGCCCATATAGATGGACGGGAAGAGAGCAGTACTCTCGGTCCACAGCCAATTGAGCAGCTCGTTACGGGCCACCTCCACGTCGGGGCAGCGACCGGTGTAGCTCTCCAGGGTCCACCTGTAATCGTGGTTGTAGCAGTCCGGGAACAGGTAGAAACCCCAGAGCTGGTTGGGTCTCAGGTGCTTGGCAAGCTTCAACGTCTCCAGCATGAACTTCTTAGCAGACATCTCAAACTCTTGAAGGGCAACTTTGTAGACCCTCTCGAGCGGCCAAGTGGGGTTCTTCTGGCGCACCAGCTCTCGAGAATGTTGGCGGTAAATGTCTTTGGCCTCCCAGTTGCGTATCCAAAGGGGGCGCCATTCTTCCCAGTCAATAACTGCCAGGCCTTTGGCATTGGGCTCACGTATGTACTTCTTCACCCCTTCTGGCATCTTTTCCAAGTGCTGTGACAGACTGGCAATCTGCGGCAGACCGCCATTGACAGGCGTTCCGTCCGGCTCAAAGTGGGGGTACAGTCCCAGGCGGTCACTATAAAAGATGGTGAGGTTCTGCCTCACGAAACCCTCATTAGGGGAGGCCACTATCTGGAACTGGTCCAATTGAAGAGAAACGCGATGCCGTGGGGAGCAGTCCTCCGTCGGGGCGTTCCACGCTAACAGCAGGGGCTTCTGAGCGTACAGAGGCCATACTGTGGCTTTAAGTCCCAAGGCTCTGGTTTCATCCCATAGGAGAACAATCAGCAGCAGCAGAGCTTTGCAGTCGGCCACCGTACAGTGCATGTCTCCAGATGGGAACGGCCCGAATTCACTGTCACTCTCTGCTCTGTAATTAGCACAAGACAGATACAGTCCATGAGGCTTTTTTTTCCGCTCAGGTACAAGTGACCTGATATCTGAGTTTTTAAACTTATTCTCTGCTTTGACTTATGAACACAACCTAGGGATACAAGTGCTGTATGAAGGCAAGTGGTTCTGTCTAATCACTTCGCATCAAGTGGCAGTTTGCAGAGAGTAAACAAGTCTTGAAAAAGTAGCTTCAAGCTGTTTATCGCAACTCTCAAGTGAAGGCTACTGTTAAACTAAGAATAAAACAGAGACAATTACACCTTGTCTAACTGAAAGAACCACATAGCTCCTACTCGTACAGGACATAGAATTAGCATCTGGAGATGGTGTTACCGTTCAAGCAACGGATATTCTGAACACAAAGGGTGGAGCAACACGTGCAAAGCGATGGTAGAACAATATTCAAAGATAAACATTCTTAATCTTTGGGGAAGAACGACTTGTGAGTGTGAATGGCTGTTAGTTCAACTGCGCACCGCGATTGGCTACCAATCAGTTCAGGATGTATGTCACCTACTTCCCAAAGACAGCTAGGATGAGCTAAAGCAGGCCTCGTGAGTATAAGCAATTAAGCGATGTGTATGTGGAACTGCAGCGGCTTGGAATTGAAGCGGATTTACGTGTGACAGGAGATGTGAGACAATCTCTTTTTGTCAATGGATGCTACAGCTTTGTCTTTGCTTTTAACATTTAGCTTGTAGCAGACGTGCGCATTCCACCATGATGTCATTGATCCACTGGTGAAAAGGATGCTTTGATCCTTTCATCTTTTATCTCAAACTGCTTCATACGACAAAGAGGGTGAAGAAAGTACTGAATATTGAACGACTATGTCTTTTATGTTGTTTCACATTAGTTGGTATTTTGACTTCAAGGTGGCGCCATGAGAGTGGCTGGCTGCCTTTACAGCAGCTATGTATTTTGTTTTTCTACTTCTTTCTTTCCTTTCATATTCCTTTCATCACGTTACTGCTGTGAAATGCAAATGTATTCACAGACTAATCTAATACAACCCAATTCAAAAATAAATATATTTAAAAAAACGTTGTTGTTTTTTTTTGGGGGGGGGCTTCAATTGAGTTTTAATTCATTTAAATGTGGAAACACGAGTAGCCAGGACAATGCTGCGTTTCCACTTGTTTAAAAATAGAAATATTTATTACATATTTTATCACGGAAACATGACACTTGCATCACTATAGTGCTGGTTTCTCATAGATTTCAGCTTTTGTTAAGGCATGATCTGCAAATTTTCCCAATGTGGGACAATTAAAGGCTTTCTGGTTCTGATTTAAGACTGATCTTGAATTGAATCTTAGTACATTCAGAAGACTTTCGCTTGTTGATCACAAAATACATGTTGTTATATTCCACACATCAATGCAAAATTAAGTCTTTACCGGTTCGCTGGGCTTCACTCACCTTTCCCGACACTGTGGACGAGCATTCCCCCCAAAATCCCCAACAAGTCACGGCGCTTATTTGGGGATTGTTGATCGGCTCAAAGCATGAAAAAAGAACAAATGAACATCGCTGCTCCTTCTTTTGTGTGTAAAGAATCTGGGGAAGTGTCGTCCAGGTCGAGAGGCTGATCGGTTGGCCTCCCAGCGGGTTGAAGACACGAGCTGCTGCCCCCCTGCGAGGATACCAGAACCACCACCACTGGACGGTACCATTCAGCTACAAGAAACGGGGTGAGCCGTAGCTTATCAAAATCATTGAATCCTATAAAAACACGTCTTATGTCTAACATCAACACAATTCGTATTCTTGAGTTGCTACAATTATTCAGCTTCAGAATTAGACGCCATTGATGTAAAAATAATTATCCGAACGCCCCCGTGGAATAACGGCAGAATGGGCTGCTCCGAAAAGTTTGTCACTAGCCATATGAAGAAGATAACGTGAGATTCATGCGAGGTCACAGCCACGCTGTCTCATCCCTAAAAATAAAAAAGCAGGGTCAGAAATGAGCAGTTGTTCCGGGGTGGCTTTTTAAGTATAGGTATACTCATTTACAGTCAGATAAATACATGGTAAATTGGGTTAAAACTTGCCTCAAAGACCTCGGGACAATGTATTCATGCTTTTCCTATTACTTGGGGAAACAGTGATTTTGCCTAAAATAAACACAAGACAAATGGTTGCAATTTGTTCAGTTTTCACAGCAGATTTCTTCAGGAAAATTGAAATGTTCCTTTACAGCAGGGGTTCTGTGCTCCGGGGCTTTTTGTAGTTCATAAAAAGACAAATCAGCCCAGTTAATGGAATAGGATGTGGAATCTTTTTTTTAAGTCATGGATGTTGTCAGTGCAAAGTGAAAACCTTCCATTTCAAAATGTCTACTTTTCCACAAATAAAAATAGTTACATTTTGTTTGGATTATGCATCTTTTCATCAATTTTTCTGAGACATTATGTCACCTCAAATTCAAAAGTCTGGATGCTTTATAAACAATAACAAGGTAAAATAGTCCCTTCTGATTTCCACTGGGAGACATTTTGCTGTCAATTACTTACAAAGAGCGTCTTTTTGAGAAAAGAAAACAGATAGTTTAGCATGTCACACTGCTAAAATGTAGCAATGTCACACTGCTAAATAACATTGCGACAGTGTTGAAAAGCAGCGGTGACGTCACGCCCGCAGGTAGACGAACATGGCGGCACAATAAAGACGTTGACAAAGCAAGAGTTCTCCTCTCGTTCCTTCGGACACAATAGATACATTGAATGCTTTGGGGGCAGAGGGAACTTGTCAGCCACAAAGATTTGTTTCATATTACAGGATCGTCAGCTCATTGTTTTATTTATTGGATCGCCCATGATTGTTAGGCGTTGGAAAATTAGTTTGAGATGATGGTGAGCCCTTAGCATAAGCACAGATTGACGTTGATAACTTCCACCATCTTCAACTTTTAACTTTTAATCCATGACAACAATACAAATTGGTGAATATTAAATTTGTGATGAAACATGATTTTGGAGTGGTGTTAAATTGATGTTGGTATGTAATGGCATATCATCGCAATGTTAGATACAAAAACCAACTTGAATTACACTGCATCTGTGATTCAAGCAAGATGGCCTCCGTTTGATTTGATGAAAAGTTGCCATTTTGAAAAAGTGATCATTTTCTCTGTTAATATTAATAATACATATCATTTCTAAGCACCTTTCAAAACTCTCAGTCACTTTACAGTCACAGGATAAGTTTTTCTGTGGGTGAACAGCGGTAACTCAAACAGTTAGAAAGCTACCTCGCAAGATAATAGATAGCCACCTAGATAGCAAATAGAGAGCTAGATTGCGAGCTCTGTATTTGCGAATACTAGCTATGTATCTAGCTATTAGAGATCGAGCTAGCTAGCTAGCTCTCTATGTACTTGTGTAACGGAGTTGTACACTTAGGTTATTAAATTATGAAGGAAGTGACGCAACGGCGCACAGTGTGGCACTATGTCCCGCCCATAGTTTCCAGAACAATCTCGAGGAGATTCAGGGTGAGTCGCAATTTTCTGTTGGTCTTGATTAACGCGCATTTTCATGACAATATCTTATTTTGTTTCCCCTTTTTTACTGTCTAGTGTTATCTAATTAGTTCCCTTATTCATTCGAGTCCAGATTACTTTTTGTGTCATTATTTACTTCACGTTTTGTCGAGTGGAACTTAGCTTCATAGTGCTTTTCTACTGCGCAGTTAATCACAAGACGAAACCCATGCGACTTCACCCATCCCTTCTGCCATACTGTGTTGCAGGTAATAATTGTTTCATTTCGTTTTTATTGAACAATATTTAGTTTCTTGTGTCGTGTCTCATTTGCCCGTGAGTGTCCGTGGCTGGTTGAACTGTGCGCCAGCCATCACAAGCGCACCGCGTGTTCTGCTGAGTCTCCGCCCATGATGCGTTCAGGGACATCTTGTAAATAACAGTGAATTTGTGTTGTATTCTCTTTTTCTGTAAATAACCACTATACGATCACACGTTGTTAATTCTGTTTTGTTATCTACAATGTTTTGCATTTGAGAACAATCTCGAGGAGATTCAGGTTAATCACAAGACGAAACCCATGCGACTTCACCCATCCCTTCTGCCATACTGTGTTGCAGTGTTGCAGAAATAAAAGAAATAAAAAGACACATCCACGCGTCTCGTCTTCATTAATACGGCAGCATCGTGGAGATGAAGACAGTCACTGTTGTGACACCCGTCACATTGGTGCCGTGACCCGGATCACAAGTGACTCTCCACTTCGGACCGGGACCGCGATGCTGCACAGTGTCTTCATCCCATCACTCGGTGGACGGTGTGTCGACCCCGTTCTTTAAATTGTGTGTTGATTGTCTGAGCTGCTGTTTTGCAATTGTTGTGCTTCTTTTTTTTCCTGTAAGTTTGTTTTTGTGTGTGAAGGCTAAGAATGAGCTCCTTACATGTAACAAGTAGCACACCTTTGAATGAGTGTGTTGGTAGAGGTAGAGGCTTCCCAACCGTGTAACAGTTGTGTGGTGCAATCCAGAGTGGTGTAGGTTGTACAGAGGGGTATGGGCAGGTTCAAGCTGAGGCCACTTATGTTAGTGGGGACAGAGTTCCTTCCCAGACCCAGTGCAGTGCATCTACGACGAGCGCACAGACAACTGATACACCAGCAACAGATCCCTTTCTCCAGTCTGTCACAGTTATGTAGTGCTATGCAGGGTGATGTAGTTTGTACAGAGGGGAATGGGCAGGTGCGAGCTGAGGCCACTTATGTTAGTGGGGACAGAGTTCCTTCCCAGACCCAGTACAGTGCATCTCCGACCAGCGCACAGACCCTGACACACCGGCGACAGATCCCTTACTCCAGTCACCTGACGTAGTTGGTCAGATGAGTGACATAATTAGACAGCATTTTTGTACATCCTTGCCCGATAACCTTGTCTATTTTGCCTGTTGGTCTTTCTGTTGTCTTCCGTGTGTATGTTGCCTCACTTCTGCATAATTTAAGGGGGGTGTATGTAACGGAGTTGTACACTTAGGTTATTAAATTATGAAGGAAGTGACGCAACGGCGCACAGTGTGGCACTATGTCCCGCCCATAGTTTCCAGAACAATCTCGAGGAGATTCAGGGTGAGTCGCAATTTTCTGTTGGTCTTGATTAACGCGCATTTTCATGACAATATCTTATTTTGTTTCCCCTTTTTTACTGTCTAGTGTTATCTAATTAGTTCCCTTATTCATTCGAGTCCAGATTACTTTTTGTGTCATTATTTACTTCACGTTTTGTCGAGTGGAACTTAGCTTCATAGTGCTTTTCTATTGCGCAGTTAATCACAAGACGAAACCCATGCGACTTCACCCATCCCTTCTGCCATACTGTGTTGCAGGTAATAATTGTTTCATTTCGTTTTTATTGAACAATATTTAGTTTCTTGTGTCGTGTCTCATTTGCCCGTGAGTGTCCGTGGCTGGTTGAACTGTGCGCCAGCCATCACAAGCGCACCGCGTGTTCTGCTGAGTCTCCGCCCATGATGCGTTCAGGGACATCTTGTAAATAACAGTGAATTTGTGTTGTATTCTCTTTTTCTGTAAATAACCACTATACGATCACACGTTGTTAATTCTGTTTTGTTATCTACAATGTTTTGCATTTGAGAACAATCTCGAGGAGATTCAGGTTAATCACAAGACGAAACCCATGCGACTTCACCCATCCCTTCTGCCATACTGTGTTGCAGTGTTGCAGAAATAAAAGAAATAAAAAGACACATCCACGCGTCTCGTCTTCATTAATACGGCAGCATCGTGGAGATGAAGACAGTCACTGTTGTGACACCCGTCACACTTGCGCACCAACATAATAAACAATACTTCCTGATAGTTATGTCACCAATCCTTAGTTGAGCTATTCAAATGTTTTTCGTGTACAACGCAAACTTCGGCATCATTTCTCGAACAGTGTACAAGTTAGGATGTGGACACAGTTAAACGAATGAATGCCGCTACGCTGCAAGCTAGGTCGAGCGTCTCTCAGCCATCTACAATTAGTGGCGGAAGAAGCATTCGGAGGGCCTCACTTAAGCGTAAGACATGAGGTAAAAAAGTTTCGATTATCGACCAGCATGAAGCACAAAGTTAAAGTGAAGTTAAAAACAGTTCACTTTCCCTAAAAAAAAACTTAATGGACATACTAAATAAGAAAATGGCTGAATGGCTCCTTTGTTTGAGATTTCCGATGCCGGTGTTTTATTGCTCTATAATTAGCGGTTCTTTTTTTTCCCACTTTTAATAGACTTGCAACTTAAGTGGTTGTTGTTTTGCCACCTCTGCATTGAGACAGGGGGCATGTGTTATGCACATGTCCTCCATTTCTGGAGGGCGGCGATGACAGCCGCTGGCATTAGACCAGCAAAATCAGAAGATAAGAAACTGGACGTTGTGTGCAGTGGTAGGGAAGAAACTTGACCAATGAAGCACATTTTATGTTGACTTTTTTATTGCTGATGAGTCCACTTAAAGGACAACCGACGGCAAGTTGTGTCCATAATTTGTAAAA
This sequence comes from Hippocampus bargibanti, assembly GCF_051943395.1. Lineage (NCBI taxonomy): Eukaryota > Metazoa > Chordata > Actinopteri > Syngnathiformes > Syngnathidae > Hippocampus > Hippocampus bargibanti. Next base: position 11,243,132 of record NC_142745.1, read on the forward strand.
TCACTTCAAATGACTTCTACTGAGCATATTTTACAAAAACTCCACGGGATATAGCTATTTTTACATTTTAAGACTTGCGTTGAATATTCCGGAAGTTTTGTTTTCGAGTTGATGACGTGACGTCACGAACAAAGGACCTTCTGAAACTCGTCATCTCCGAGGTCATATTGAAGTAGTTTTGGGACACTAACTCATTTTTATTGTTGTTTTGCATTTGACTAAAAATATCAGCCTGCGTGTTTTGGGTATTTTAGATGCATGTCAGTTAGGAAACAAAAAAATAGTGTCCTTTAAAGGGCAACCAACGTAACTTTTTTTGTTTTTTAACTGACATCAGAAAAACGTTTTATAGCATCTAAAATACCCAAAACACGCAGTATGATATTTTTATTCAAATGCAAAACACCAATAAAAATGACTTAAAGTGTCCAAAATCTGCAAAAAATTGAGCTGCGAATTGGGCATTTTCAGAAAGTCCGGCCCCCAGTTCGTGACGTCACTCCAAGACATTTGCATTGCTGGAGAATAAAAACAATGGCTTCAGATTCGGAGAATATGCTTTCTTGTTACACATCCAGTTATGAATATGATTCAAATAGTTCTGAAGAGGAAAGCATACATGTTTGCAATCGATTAAAGAATTTATTCCGTGTCATTTTGAGGCAAACGGGCGGGGGCGAATGTCTCACCCAAAAAGAGGCAAGAAAATGGCCACCAAGCTGTGAGGAATGAATCAGCCTGTTTCCACAGGCTGATAAATTCGTTCCATGGAGTTTGGACTCCCTCTGCTGGCGGCTTTTGGATGTAACACACGGTTTAAAAAAAAAAAAACAGTACAGCAAAATACATTGACGTGATGGAAAGACGCTACAATGCGTCTTCTTTACGGTCAGGAGGTGGTCCTTTTCTGACGTCACGTGAGGACTCGTCACCAACTCAAAAACAAGACTTCCTGAATGTTCAGCGCGAGTCTTAAACCGTAAAATATAGCTATATGCGGTGGAATCTTATCAAAATACGCCCAGTAGAAGTCATTTGAAGCCCTTTTACAAATTATGGACACAACTTGTCCGGGGACGTCGGTTGTCCTTTAATGTTGCTGGAAGGATTAAAAAAATGTTAACTCATAGAAAATAAAAGTTCATAAATTGATTTTTATAATTAAATAAAATAGTAGACTTATTTAATCAGCATTTATTTAATGCAGTGGTGGGCTGTGGTTTTTCATCGCCGGGCCTTCAGTAGTGCTATGTCTGAATCAATTCCATCATTACTCTTGTCAGTTTTAGATGTTACAGTAGTTCATGGAAATTCTAAATATGGTTGATTTTTATTTGTAGTGATTTCACTGATAGGTATTTAACATACATTTTTAAATGTCAATTTTTTTTTTACACATTTAGATTTTATCATTTTATTTAATACATTTCCTAATTATTATATACTGCATTTTTAATGCATCATTTCAATGTTGACTTTTAATTTAATGCCTTTGTTATATGTTCATTCATGACATCTTTCTACTGTATATTCAATATTTCACTTTATTTAATTGTTTTTTTTTTTTTGGGGGGGGGGGGGGATAATATCATTTTATTTTAATTAACAGATTTTTACTTCACTTTTGTGAACTCAATTGGTTCCCAGAAAGTGTGTATAAGGCAAAAGGTGTGTCTTCCAAACATTAATTTCCCATAGCAAACCATTAAAAATGAGAATAATCCATTTCCAGGTCCCCATAAAACATAATTTTCGACTAAATACGCCTTAAAACTACACAAAATATACCTTATTTCATGTATAATAAATGTGCTATTGTGTTGTAATTAAAGAAATAAACTGTACTGTATAATAAAGTTGTTTTATTTACCTTTGTGATGGTAGTTGCCTCTTGATGTTATCCGAGTGAAGTTGCCGTGCTTTCTCGGCAATAATACCCTCACACACTGTCCCCTGCTAGCTGCTTTTCGTTAATCCAAATCAACTGAAGTTTCTCAACCTCTTCTATTGCCTGAGGCCGTTGCTTAGACAACACAGAAACACCCTTAGCCACACGTAGCAATGGTCGAAAGGGTATAAGGAAGAGTGGTCCTGCAGCCACGGTGGCACTGTTTGGCCGTGTGGTTTGGTGTTCTTCCGCCGAAAACTAGTCCGCCACCATTGTGGCGCTCCGTGTGTTTCCTGAAAACTAGTTCGTATGCGGAGATTATATTCTCGTGAATTTAATGTTCGTAAGGTGAAAAGTTTGTTAGCTAAAGCGTTCGTAAACTGAGGTATCACTGCATTTGCATTTGTTTATTTGATAGACATTTGTATTCAGATGGTAAGTTGTCATTGGTGTTGTTGGACACCGTTCCCTGTTGCTACGAATGAACCTGTGTGGAAAAACTGCGCCGGCAAGACTTTTTCGGAATGCACACGAGGTGGAAGTGAGACGTTTTCCGCCTTTTGTTTTTCAGAGCCTTTGCTGACTCACCTTAAGTGTCATCGGGGTCCCTCCCGTTGGGAGTGCCCTTTAGGAAAGAAAGTGCCTGTATGAATGGAAGATGGTTGAGAAAGGGAACAAAGGCATGTTTACTGGTTTCCCCTTGGGTGGAGGGTTTCTCCGCCTCCTCATTGGACCTCCGCTTCCCGAGTGTGACATCGGCAAAAGACAGGAAGTCCAAACAATGGCAGGGAAACGTGAAACACACCCCATCACCTTCACTTGGGCCCCCACCACTCGTTGATTGCATTGGAATGCAGATTTGTGGGAGGTGTTCATCCACTCAATGGAATAAAACATCTACGGGCACAGAGTTCCACTCTACTTAACACAAATGACAGATTGTTTCTAGTAAAAGTTTTAGTCTTAAAGGACAACCAACGCCAAGTTGTGTCTATAATTTGTAAAATTACTTCAAATGACTTCTACTGAGTGTATTTTACAAAGATTCCACCACATATAGCTATATTTTACGTTTTAAGACTCGCGCTGAATATTCAGGAAGTCTTGTTTTCGAGTTGATGACGATGCCTGACCTGACGTCACGTCTGGACCGCCCCTGACCGAGAAAGTGACACACAATGCATTTTGGGTACTTTGTTTGGTCTGAAAACATCGTGTTGATCGGTGTTGATGGCAAAATTAGAAGGAAAACACATAAATAACGCGATGGTGAATAGTTGTGTGTTGCACCAAGACTACTATTTGATACGAGTTGACACAAATTCCCAGCCGACAAATCAGCCCATTTCCAACAGAGCTTAGGGGCCATCTTGTGCATTTTCTGAGACGCTACATTGGAAAATGCAGAAGATGGCGCCAGAGCTCCGTTAGAAATTGGTTGATTTTTCACCTTGGAATTTTTGTCAGCGAATATCTAATAGTTGTCTCGGTGTAACATACAACGATTCACCATTGCGTTATTTATGTTTTCCTTCTAATTTCGCCATCAACACGGATCAACACGAAGTTTTCAGACCAAACAAAGTACCGTATAATGCATTGAGGGGATGCAAGGTATGTCCTTTCTCGCTCAGGGGCGTTCCTTCAGTGACGTAGGGTGAGGACTCGTCACCAACTCAAAAACAAGACTTCCGGAATATTCAGCACGAGTCTTAAAACGTAAAATATAGCTACAGTAAAGTCTCGTTATATCGATATTCTCGGGAGTCGGAAAAAATATCGATATAACCGGACTATCGATATATCCGATCCTGCGGCATGTACATTCTCTCCTATTTCTTCATAGAAATAGTATCGTAATAAGCAGTACTATCGATATAACTGATATCGATAGAACGAGACTTTACTGTATATGTGGTGGAATCTTTGTAAAATATGCCCAGTAAAAGTCATTTGAAGCCATTTTTAAAATTATGGACACACCTTGTCTGGAGACGTCAGTTGTCGTTTAAGCAGGCAAGAATCCTGGATGCACACTTCTGGACTCTAGACACAAACGGCCTGATAAAGCAAAATGACTTAATGTGACAATACTGGTCACATAATTTACATCCCGCGTTATGATAAAACTTTTTTTTCAGTTCTTGTCACTAAGCATGTGTCAACCCCACGAGCAGTTCCTATCATACGGATGTCACATATATCCAACGTGGTAATACCGGATGGCCCTCAAAGAACAGGGGGTTATCTTCCCCGAAGCACATCAAAAGAGGCTCGGAGAGGAAGCACATGAAAGTGAGTGACCTCTGGCACCGGACCACACCCAACCGCATTCCACCCAATTACAGACGGCACGGTAGCCTTGGAAAAGAACAGCGGGCCATTTATTGTCTGCGAAATAGGCTTGAGAATGTTTACATTGCCATTAAGCCTTGGTTTGCTGCCAAAGCGGTCACAGCCAGGCCACAAATTGTCATGGTTGTAGTCTTAGTGCGTGAGTTTGGCCCTATCATTACACATAGAGGCACAAAAGCAGAGGATTGTTATTAAGAGAGGAGGAAGCCAGCTCAGTCAAGGGGTTTGTTCAAAAGAGTGCTGCTACTGCTGCCATCTGCAGGTAAAACGGTAACCTCAGACATGAATGTCATAACAATTAAACATTTTCTTGATATTTTTTGGGGGTATCCAAGACAAAATTGCGTGTGAGGTGGAAAAAGTGTGACAAATTAATTGTTAAAGGGAAACTACAAAACCAGTTTTTGTGTTTTTTTGAAACACATTTGTCAGATTGATCCTTCTATCATTTTTTTACTCATATAGTGAGGAACATGGGTGCTTAAAGATCCACCCACATTACACAGCTTTAATGCTAATTGTTCTTAGTATAGCATTAAGTATTGAATTAATTGTATTTTGTATTTGGTTCATTAAAAATATTGTAATTTATTTATTTAATGAGTTAGTACGTTAGTTGGTTAGCTAGCGTAGCTAGCGAGCGAGTTAGCGAGCGAATTAACGAGCTTGTTTTGTATGTATTATTATTTAACATTAAAACATGTTTATAGTATTACTTGATGTTAACTGTTTTGTTAAGCACTTTGTTACAGCTTCAGCTGTTGTGAAAGCGCTATATAAATCAACATGTATTGGATTGTATTGTATTGTATTATTGATGTGTTTATTTGTAGAATAAAAATAATCATCATCATATTTTTTTAAACATCTTGGAAATATCAAAAGGCAACTAATGAAAAAAAAAACTAAATTTGAAATTAACTCATTCACGGCCACATGTGCAAAAATGTGTCCACTCCAGTGCCAGGTTTTTTGTCATTGTCACTTGAATTGCAGGACCCACAGAATATTGAGTTTCAGGACTACATAAGAGGTTGAAGAAATCGCACTTTTGAAAAATAAAATAAAATAAAAAGATGCATTAGACACAAAGTATGATCCAAGAAATTCAACTCATGAAACTATTTATTCAAGTATTTCCAACTAATGCATCAGAATTGTTGACAGTGTAACGATTTAACAAGTGCAGGTCTGAGCTCACGTGACTGAAAACGGCTCATATTATATCGAACGTTTATTACGATAAAACATCACTAGCCAGCCAGTTGCCAACGCTTGCACATTGACACATTTGTTCATTCAAAGATAAGCTGCACGCAGACATAATGCATACTCACACACACACACACTCACACACACGCACACACACACACACTGCCTTTGTGCAGCTCACTAAAGGCAGATACTAACTTGTGTTACCATTTTGTAGAAGTGACTATGGAGCCACATTGAAAAGAAGGAAAAAAACTGTAATATTACAAGTAGAATCATGTCTATTTTGGGGGGAGGGTGTTTAAATGTCATTATTGTTGTCTTTTGCTACAATGTGTTCACGTATAAAAATAAAAATAAATATATAAAAAAATCATTATTAATTATCATTATAAATAAATAATCTTCAATCAAAACGTTCTGCTGCCTTTTGCTAGTTTTAAAAGCGCAAATATGGACCAATTAAATTGGCCGGCCAACTAATCGGTCGAGTCTTACACAAACTATCTCGACAAAAATTGTTTATATGAAAACATAATTTTAATTAATTACACTATGTATTTCCTGATAAATCTGTAATAAATGATATTCTAAAAGAAGCCTAATATTTGGAGAACACTTTTTAAATATTTGCATTCATCTGTGATAGTCATAAAAAAATTGGTAAAGAAAGAAAACGAAAAATATTTCACAAGAAATGTTGGTAAAAAAATAACTCCTACACTTATGAGGTCAATGTTCAACCACAGCAAAAAAAGAAAAAAAGATGAATAAGTTGAACTATATCCCCCTAAAAAAAATAAAGACAGAATATTATAACATTAACTGGTAGGTAATAATATTGTAAAAGTGTCTTATCACAAAGATGTACAAAAAATAAAATAAGTGAAAATATTAACAAGTTAAAATTGTCTTTCTGGAAGAAATCTGCCAAATAGCTGCTTGTTGTAACATTAGTTAAGTTTACTCCTACCTAGCAGGGCTTTTGTTGAAAATTTTTGCTTATATAAAGGCACAACTGTACAAGAAATAGATAAGGGGAAAAAATGATGCTATGTCTTGACTATTCTTTACTCTTAAATGTATTTTTCCCTCCTTTCAGTGGGGCTCAAATACTCCTTTTGTATTTTTTCACAAATAACACCGCAGGGTAGAAATACAGCATAATGTGATGGGTTATTTTTAAAGGAGACATAATATGCCTTTTTTCCGTTTTATTATGTTGTCGAAACTAAATGATTGTACAATTTTCAGTCGTGTTTTCTAAATTTGAATTTTTTAAATTTTCCATATGTCCCATTTAATGTTGGCTTACATATTACAGTGATACCTCAGCTTACGAACTTAATTGGTTCCCAGAAAGTGTGTGTAAGGCAAAAAGTGTGTCTTCCAAACATTAATTTCCCATAGGAAACCATTAAAAATGAGAATAATCCATTTCCAGGTCCCCATGAAACAATTTTCCACTAAATAAGCCTTAAAACTACACATAATATACCTTATTTTATGTACAATAAATGTTCTATTGTATTGTAATTAAGGAAATAAACTGTTGTGAAGTTGCAGTGCTTTCTCGGTGATAATACCCTCATTCACACTGTCCCCTGCTAGCTGCTTTTCGTTAATCCAAATCAAGAGAAGTTGCTCGACCTCTTCTATTGCCTGAGACCGTTGCTTAGACGACACAGAAACAACCTTAGCCACACGTAGCAATGGTCGACTTAGCATATTGGTACTGGGACGCCAAGTCACACAAACGTACACCTCGTTCGTGTTTTTCGATGATCTCCTTCTTCTGATCGACCGTAATTTTCTTTTGTGTCCTCTTTGGCTGAACACTAGCCTGTGGTGGGGTCTTTTTCGGTTCCAAAAAAGCAAAAGTATCCACTCTATAGCAAACCATGTATGCGCTCAGAGAAAAGGATTGTGGAAACATAGTCCGGCAGCCACGGTGGCGCTGTTCGGCCATGTGGTTTGGTGTTCTTCCGCCGAAAATTAGTCCACCAGCCATTGTGTGTTTCCCGAAAATTAGTTTGTATTATTTTCTCACGAATTTAATGTTCGTAAGGCGAAAAGTTCGCTAGCCGAGGTATCGCTGTATATCATCTAAACAGAGAAAACGTTACAAACATATGTAGTACCTGCCGTCAGTTCATGTTTGAACACACAGATTAATTCAAGTCAGATTTCTTTTAGTTGAAGAGGAAGCATTTGCGGCAGTTTTTCAAATGAGATTATAAAAAAAAAAAAAATCACACCTCACAGAGGACGATGGGGAAGTCCACATGTATACAGGGATGCTGCAGCTTCACTATCCCCTATAATGAAAAATTACATCATTAATCATTAAAAATACCAACATCTGCCAACTGACTGATTAATCTGCTGGAAATTTTCATATTACCCCTTTTGAAAATGCCAATTATTTTTATTTTATTTCCATCACATTAAAACAAAGACAAATATAACACAATTCAAACATTGCCCAAAGTGCTAAGGGACAAAATATTGTAAAACAGTCAAATGTTGCATGAACTCATTCACTGCCAGACAAGTGCAAAAATGTGTTCACTCCAGTGCCAGGGTTTTTGTCATTGTCACTTGAATTCCAGGACTCACAGAATATTGAGTTTTAGGACTACATAAACATTCAGAATCAGAATCATCTTTATCGCCAAGTATGTAGAACACAAGGAATTTGTTTCCGGTAGAACATGGTCCACTAGTATAATAAAATTAAAAAAATGAGAAAAATGGAGCCACGATACAGTTCTATTTGGGTTACTGTTTAGAGAGTTCAATACAGCATTAGAAGCCTTTGACTCTCTTCTTTCATCAGAAAAAAAGTTACTTCCTAAATTAAATGGGTCTGAAGTTATATGATCTTGAAATGAGAGCGGAAGTCCAAAATACAATGCAATATTGGTTCATATAGCGCTTTAAAGGACAACCGACGTCACTTTTTTGTTTAACTGACATCAGAAAAACGTTTTATAGCATCTAAAATACGCAAAACACGCAGTATGATATTTTTATTCAAATGCAAAACTACAATAAAAATGACTTAAAGTGCCCAAAATCTGCAAAAAAATTGAGCTGCGAATTGGGCATTTTCAGAAAGTGGTTCTGAAGAGGAAAGCATACATGTTTGCAATCGATGAAAGAATTTATTTCGTGCCATTTTGAGGCAACATTGGGGGAAAATCTCTCACCCAAAAAAAGAGGCACAAAATGGCGACCTCCAGTGACCACCTCTGTTTCCACAGGCTGATAAATTCCTTATATGGCGCTTGAACGCCCTCTTCTGGCCTTCTGGCGGCTTTTGGGTGCAACACGAGGTCCCCAGACCAAACAAGTACAGCAAAATACATTGATGTGACGGAAGGACCGCTACAATGCGTCTTTTTAACGGTAAAGGGCGGTCCTTTAGTGACGTCACGTACGGACTCGTCACCAACTCAAAAACAAGACTTCCTGAATATTCAGCGCAAGTCTTAAAACGTAAAATATAGCTATATGCAGTGGAATCTTATTAAAATACACTCAGTAGAAGTGATTTGACGGCATTTTACAAATTATGGACACAACTTGTCTGGAGACGTCGGTTGTCCTTTAACAACAGATGAAGCTGGAACAAAGCACTAACATGGAAAAAGGGAAATGCTGCCCCTTGAGGAAAAGAAAAAAAACAATGCCAGATGCCATGGCCAGCGCTTTATCAGCAAGCATGTGTGCCTAATGGTCGTCTTGGCCATTCCCTCTTTGAGCACCATTTTCAAATATTTGTGAAGCGATGACCTTTAGATCCCTGTTACCAACACTGAGCTTACCTGTGGAATTAGATTCTTTTGAATCCTCTTCAATTTGGACTTTTTACGGCCGTTTTTTGTCACCACCGTCTCCTCGTAGAATTCATGGGCAAGGTCCCCATCCTCGTCGTAGTACAGTGAGCTGCAAAACACAACACTCACATGACACAAAATGCAACCTCAAACTTCAGAAAAAAGTTTAATCAACTTTGGGAATTCAACTGAAACCAGTTATTTTTTTTTAAAGGACAACCGACACCATTTTTTTGTTTCCTGACATCAGAAAAACGTTTTATTGCATCTAAAATACCCAAAACACGCAGGCTAATATTTTAGTCAAATGCAAAACACCAATAAAAATGACTTAAAGTGTCCAAAAACTGCCACCAATCAGCTCGAAACTGGGGATTTTCAGAAAGTCCCGCCCCCTTGTTCGTGACGTCACGCCAGGTCGTCTTGCCTTGCTCAAGAAACAAAACAATGGGCTCACAGAGTTCAGATTCGGAAAAGATGCTTTCTTGTTCCTCATCCAGTTATGAATATGATTGAAATAGTTCTGAAGAGGAAAGCATAAATGTTTGCAATCGATGATAGGAGTCCTCCCATATCAATTCGAGCCGTCAATGACACAATGTAGCGTGCCAGAAAATGCACAAGATGGCGCCCAAGCTCTGTTGGAAATGGGCTGATTTGTCTGTTGGGAATTTGTGTCAGCGAGTATCAAATAGTAGTCTAGGTGCAACACACAACTATTCGCCATTGTGTTATTTATGTGTTTTCCATCAACACGATGTTTTCAGACCAAACGAAGTACCCAAAATGCATTGTGTGTCACGTCAGGCATTGTCATCAACTCGAAAACAAGACTTAAAACGTAAAATATAGCTATATGCGGTGGAATCTTCCGCTCAGTAGAAATAATTTGAAGTGATTTTACAAATTATGGGCACAATTTATCCGGGGGCGTCGGTTGTCCTTTAAATCAATTTACAACAAACATTCATCCGTGTTGTTTTTACCTCCTTCTCGTAAAAACAAAGGGTGTTGCATTTCTGGCACTTTTGAGGCGGGTCACCGACTGTTCATTGCCATGAGCGACAGAGTCACCCCCGGCTCCGCTGCCTGAAAAAGGCCAAGAGCTTTTGGCTTTGGACCCGCTTCCTCCCATTATCTTCACGCATAAGGCATCGTTAGTTCTTCATGTGAAGCACTAATCTGGTTCTGGGCCAGTTTGGTGATTTCTTAAGGAAGGCAGGACCTGAGTAAGTAGAGAGAAGACATAAAATCAAATGTTATTCGTGCTCTGCCTTGGTATATAGGGTGAGAAGTTTGAACATCTGGGAAGTGCCCAGAGGAGCAAGATGAGGTGGCTCAGGTATCTTCTAAGGACGCCTATACGTGGCTTCCCTGGTCAGATGTTTCGGGAATATCCGATCGAAGGAGGTGGACGACATAGAATGTGCTGGAGGGTCTGTCTGTTTGCTTGCCTGGGAATGCCTTGGAATTCCTCAGAAGAACTCAAAGTTTATCTTTTTAAAGTTCCGAACGCCGACTGGACTTCTTTGAGATTGTAAAGCACTTATTTGATGAACTGTAATATGAGTTGTCAAAAAATAGCAGCGTTACACAAAGTACATAGTTGACATAGTGTTGAATTCAGAGAAATGCCCAGTGAGTGGGAACTAGTGCACACTTGACACAACACTCACTAAATGCAACTATTTCAAAGTACAAAATAACTACTTGTCGTCACATTGGAAGTCGTCTCTTGTTAAACCATAGGGTAGATTTATAATCAGGGGTGCTAACTAACCGGTACGTTAAACGCAGTACTGGTGTAATAATTATTAATTGCCACAATTTCAGGGATTTAACAACCACCCCAAGCCTTTCATATTTTTAACATACACATTATAATATGGACTCAAGTACTTTAACTGGAATTGTGGGACAGTTAGCAAGGTGGCTAACCGAAGCTACTGCTAGGTAAACCATGCTAGCTATCTCTTCAGCCTCCTATAACGTATTTGACCAACACAAGCGAAAGCGGACAAGGCACGTGTCATTTAAACCCCCTCTATTCTCCTTTGAAACAGAATTACTGTACAAAGTGGTGTCATCCAGTGTTTCCGTTTTAAAACCTACCTTCTTTTACGACCTTTAATCTCCATGATGGTAAGCATTTGTTGCTAGGGCGATTGCATTGATGGGATTACGAGAACACACCCCCAATGGCTCACTCGTGTATTTACTCATAGCATAACTTGATACATATAACGTGACACGTTTTTTAATTAAAAAAAAAACAAAAACATTCTGATAGAAATTGTATTTAAAATACTGCACATATGTCACATTTAAAGGATGCGATGAAGCCACTTGAATGTCCATTAGGCATTAGGTCAACAGTCCTGCTATTATTCTCTAATTAAAATATACTTTTTATCAAAAACATGTAATGACATCATTTCAATTTAACACTGTCATCGATTCTATTGCACCAATGCTCACATGGTTGCTAAGTGAGCTTGAGTTTACCTGGCGAGAGATGCACGACTGGTTTCTCTGGGTAACATTTGTTGAGAGAAAAGGGGCATAACACAGGCGAATCAGAAATGTACGTATAACTGGAATTGGAATTGAAGCGGATTTATGTGGGACAGAAGATGTTAGATAATTTCTTTTTGTCAATGGACACTACAGCTGCATGTTTGCTTTCAACATTTAGCTTGTAGTAGACGTGCACATTCCACCATCACATCCCTGATCCACTGCTGAAAAGGACATCGATCCTCTCCTCTTTCATCTAGAACTGCTTCATGTCATAGAGGATACAGCAAGTGCTGAAGAATGAATCACTATCTGTGTTTTTGTGTTGTCATATTTGTTTTATACTTCAAGATGGCACTGTCAGAGTGGCTGCCTTTCCAGCTGCTCCTGAATTTTGTTTTTCTACTTCTTTCTTTCCTTTCATACTATGCTGCTGTGAAATGTAAATTTCACAACTGCGACACGAATAAAGGTACATCCAATCCAACTCATATATCTGCAATTAAATAGCTTATATTATCTGTTGTATTGGCAATCAATGATTCTTGAAAGGATCTAAGTAATAATAATATTGTATTTATAAGAGCCTTGCAAAACTCTCACGGTCACAGGATGTTTTTCTGTGGGTGAGCAGCGGCAGCCACACGCGCCACCGTTCACTCAACCCGGAAAAACTCAAATAGCTAGGAAGGTAGCTACATACATACTACATACATAGCTAATAGATAGTTAGCCAGATAGCTAACTAGATAGCCAGCCAGCCAGCCAGCCAGTAATCATCCGCAGGACAGTTGCATTATTCTTTATGAACCTAATAGTATTGACCAACAAGTGCTTGGGTGAATTCAACGAATACAATCACAGTGAAGATATGAAACATGGAAAAAGTCAACATGAAATAAAGAACAGCTCTCAGTGAACTTCCACCCATTATATGAACAGCTTCATCCTTGTGTACATTAGAAGAAGAGATAGTCAAAAACATAAAATACAGACCTGCTTTAAGTGAGGTTGTACAGTAAATATTCATTCACAATCACAGTCGATCCAAGTGATTTTTGACACTGGTGCTTTGAGACATTCATCATCGCACAACAATGTCCAAACAAACGCCTCGCTCACAAATTGACAGTGAAAAAAAAACAACAGAGTTGCACCCTTGAAGGGTGATAGAGGACATGACAAGACTGGCTACTTCCACCAAAGAACACCTATTGATATTTAAGAATTTAACATTGCGCTTTTTGATTGTGTGTATGATTTTGTTTTCAAATTGAATGTGTGGTTATGTTGTTGTGGCACAATTGATGTGCAAAGAAAAGCGAATTAAATGAAATACAGTAAAGTCTCGTTATATCGATATTCAATGGAGTCCGAAAAATATCGATATAACCAGGACTATCGATATATCTGACCCTGTTTGCATGTAATTTTCTCCGTGCGTGCATAGAAATAGTATCGATATAACCGGGACTATCGATATATCCGATATCGATATAACGAGACTTTACTGTAATTAAAAACCGTTTACTGTAGGGTCATCGGGAAGTAGACCGACTTCATCCGCCGGTTAGTCTGTCAGTCCTCATTGCTCTCAACTCATTCTCTCAGGCGCATCAGACTCTCCAGGTGTCAGGCACAGCTCCTCGCATCATTTCACACGCACATTCGTGTTCTCTCGCGCACGCTCTCATCGTTTCGCGCCTCTTTCACACTCTCGTTCATCGAAAAAGGTGTTTTTAGTTTTCGTTTGGTTAACGGGAGCGTCACGTGCATCGGTGACTTGTGTTTTTTTTTTCCAAGGCCACGGTCATCCGGAGATGTGCTACGTTCCAGGTCTCCCCGTCAGCAGGGGTTAGGGTATGCTCATCCCGGCGTGGAGCCACTTAAAGCCTCTTGCATCTTAGCTCGAGCTACTTTGTAGCGCTCAATGATCTGCTTGATGTGCTCCTCTTCCTCGCGCTGGAGGATGAGCAGGAAATTCTTCAATTCCGGTGTGGTGAAAGCATCCCACTGCAAACAGAAGGAACACTGGATTAGCTGTAGCTAAGTGTTTTTTAAAAGTCATCGAAGGACAAGGTCATAAGGGTCTCCCATATCAAGGTACTTACAACCCCCTAGTGGTGTTCTCAAGGTTTTTATTTTATTTTTTTGCATCGGTCTTAAAAAAAAATTGGTGGGTGTGTGTGTGTGTGTGTGTGTGTGTGTGTGTGTGTGTGTGTGTGTGTGTGTGTGTGTGTGTGTGTGTGTGTATATAAGGTGCTTTGTTTCATGTTATTGATCTAAAATATTTATAACCATAAACCAAAAGTCCTAAATTTAACTCATTCACTGCCAGACACGTGGAGAAATGTGTCCACTCCAGTGGAGTTATATGAGCTTGAAATTAGGGCAGCTGTACAAAATACAATACAATACATACATATTGATTTATAATAATACTAATAATACTAATAATAAATACATTTAATATACAAGTGCCTTTCAAAGCACCCTAGGACACTACAATTAAAAGAACAACAAACACTAAAACAATAAAACCATAAACAAAATTATAAATAATAAAAGAGCTGATTAAACTAAAAGAGTTAATTCCTAAATTATATGGGTCTGGAGTTATATAAGCTTGAAATGAGGGTGGCTGTCCAAAATACAATGCAATACATACACATTGGTTTATATAGCGCTTTATCAACAGCTTAAGCTGGAACAAAGCACTAACATGGAAAGAAGGGAAACGCTGCCCCCTTGCGCAAAAGAAAAAACATTGCCAGAGGTCTGGCCAGCGCTTTATCGGCACCCCAGCAAGAAAAACCAAAACCCCGACAAATTCGGGAACGGCACTCGACGTCACATTTTCAATTACCGAATAAACTTGTGAATGGCAGTGAACGAGTTAATTTATATGCAGGTTAAGAAGTTGAAATATGAAACCATTCCCATCAAGACTATGCATTCGATAGCTATGAAATTTAATGTCAACCAATTTAATGAGCAATGAAACACTTACATTGACTTCTCCAGTCTCATTCTCCTTCAAAACAAAGCTGAGCACTTTCTCATTGGGTCCAGCACACAGTCGCAGAGGTAGCGGCCGCTCGTTGTCTGACAACTTGCGAATGTAAACTGCAAACACACAAAAAAACTCAGTTTAAAAACAATTTAAAGAACTAAAATGAGATTGAAGGTTGAATGATTCCTGGCGAATATGCGCAATACCTTGGTCGTGGCGCTCACTGCGCTCAAACAAAGCAAACTTGCCAGGGTTGTCGACCACGGTGAACTTTTTCAACAGGGCCTCGATGACTTCGCGAGCAGACGTGCGGGAGCTGATGTGCAGGTGCTTGGACGCGTCTTTGGGAAGGTAGAAGGAGGTGCGCCGCTTCACACCTGCACCTTTCTTGGAGCCGCCGTTCTGCGCACCTCCTGCTTTCTTCGGGTGCATCACCGACACAGGTCGCGCTAACTTGAACTGAACTTTGATGAAGCCGGTGTAGGAACCATCTTTGTTCTGTGGAAAGGAACAAACCATTATCACCGTGGTACAATCTTAACACTAAAATATATCCAGTAGATGTAAAGATTAGTCTCCACACACTTGTTCATATAGAGCACAGGTGTCAAAGTCAAGGCCCGCGGGCCAAATCTGGCCCGCCACATCAATTTTTTCGGCCCGCGAAAGCAAATCAAACGTATGAAATTCCATGATGCTTGCTAAATTCTTAACCAAAATGTCATATTTTTGGATATAAACCACAATAACAGTCATTATTCTTGACTTCAGATTTGATAACTAGTTATTCATTCATTTGTTGTGTGCTCTATATGTAATATGTGGATCGGATTAAACATTCTAATGGCTTCCCCAAATTCATAACAGCCCTCGGGAGGAAACCATACCTACAATGTGGCCCGCGGCAAAAAATGACTTTGACACCCCTGATATAGAGCTTCTTATAAAAAGTAAAATGACTCCGGGTCGGGGGATGAGATCTCACCCCAAGTTTGAGAACCGTATATTCTGGAATATAACGCGCACCTTCAACGAATGACATATTTAAAATCATTTTCCATACATAAAGTGCACCGGATTATGAGGCGCATGGTCAGCTTAAAAAAAACATATTTTCGGTGCGCCTTACAGTGCAGAAAATACGGTATTTTTGGCTGTTGTTCACAAGAGATGGCAGGATGGAGCGAGAGATTGAAAGTCAGATCAGTGCAGTATGTGCTTTGATGCCGACTTTGCATTGGTCTGTCGTGGTGAAGAAGGAGCTGAACTCAAAGACAAAAATGTCAATTTACCCATTCTGTTTTTTTTATTATTCATAAGCGCCTCTCAAAAAAACTCTCAAGGACACATTATGGTCACTGATACGATTTTTTTTCTACCGTTATCTAACGAAGAAAAGGTTTCTGCAGCCGTCATCTGTACTTCTTTGAAGATATTGGACGTTTCGCCCCTCATCCGGAGAGCTTCGTCAGCGAACTCAAGTTGTGCTTTTAACTCTGGCCCTATATATAGCCCTAATGGACAGAGGTGGCAGTGCCTGTCCATATCACCTCATCGGCATTATCAGGTGATACCAGAGCTAATGGGGCAATCAGAGCCAAGGATAGAACATTAGAGGTAATCAGACAGAACAAAAGATTAGCTTCAGGGAGTAGTCTACTACTCCCCTAACCTTAGAGCAACTATCAGAGCAGAGGTCTGGCACCGCCGCCTCTGTCCATTAGGGATCTATATCGGGCTAGAGTTCCAGCACAACTTTAGTTTGTTGACGCAGCTCTCCGGATGAGGAGCGAAACGTCCGACACCGACAAAGAAGTACAGATGACGGCTGAAGATCGATGGACCACTCCTGTACGACTGAGACTCGACACAGACGTACCCTAGTCTAAGACTTCAGGTAGATGATACAAGCTGCCAGAATGAGTTTCCGCCGGGCTCTGATTAGCGATAAAGTGAGAAGCCAGGTCGGTCATCCAGACGGGGCTTAGAGTCAAGCCACTTCTCCTTCACATTGAGAGGAACCGCCCAGATTAGGCAGGCATCAGATTAAAATGCCTCCTGGACGCCTCCCCGGTGAGATGTTCCAGACATGTCTCAGTGACAGGATGCCCCGGGGATGACTCAGGACAACAAGTAGAGATTATGTCTCCCTGCTAGCCTGAGAACGCCTTAGCATCCGCCGGAAAGAGGTGGAAGAAGTGCCTGGGAAGTGGGGAAGCTTGTGTTTCCCTACTAAAACTGTTACTCCCACGACCCGACCCCACATAAAGCGGTCGGAAATGGATGGATGGATAGGGTGTGTAGACTTTTTATATCTATTGAAACACTCACCATGTTCATGAACAGATTGCTATTGATCTGAGTGTTGTATTCCTTGACCTTCTTCTGGGTATCAGCTGTTGTCAACACCTGCTTTCCACATTCAGTTGGTTCATCCTAAGAAAGCAAAGCGAAAACAGGGATGACACAACACAAGACTTCAAATGTTTCATTTCCAAACAATCAGGAAATAGTATAATATATTTTTTTATGAAAATACTCCCATTGTTTTTTCATTTGATTTAATATTCACAAATGACAGAATTATGGTTATGACATTACAAGTTCTCACACCATATGTTGACTTCATTCTCACAATTACCGTATTTTCTGCACTATAAGGCGCACCTAAAAGCAAATATTTTTTTCAAAAGCTGACCATTTGCCTCGTATATGGAAAGTGTTTTAAAATATGTCATTCATTGAAGGTGCCCCTTATAATGTGGTGCACCTTATGTATGGTAAACATTTTAAAAAGTGTTATTCATTGAAGGTGCGCCTTATATTCTAGAAAATACGGTACTTTATTCTTGGATGTTTTTTTTATTTTACATGTGGTCAAAATACTCTCAGGTTTTTCGACTATGCATGACCAGAGTATAAACACAAAACCAATCATACTGTGTTTGTTTTTAAATGACTTCAAATTGATGGTTCCAAGTGGCGAATGGTCAAGTGTTTGTTACAAGACAATATAACGTCTTTGTAACATCAAGCATTGAAAAGACTTTTTTGTCTATTGAATCTGGCATGCACTGGTTGCATCAGACTCACATCCTGCCAACGCAGGCAAAAGTGACGCCATCCAATCTTGTTCTGCGCCTGCGCCTCACAGCTGTGGGAGGGCTAATGGGGAGGATGAGGGAAGGGCGGTGTTGCAGCTGTTTGCACGACTGTGAGCAAAAACTCGACAGTGCATTCCTCATGTAAAAATAGGCCCCCGCCGATGGGAGATACAAAGCCCGCCCTTGTACAGCAGACATCCTGTGAGGTCAGCTGACTCCTCGGCCAGTCACGTTTCACTCATTACTGCACCGGCAGTTTGGTGAGCATGAAATAGGCTTTTTCCTGTTTGCGCAAGCCGCATGGCATTTCCTGCATCGGAATACATCCAAACAGCACATTTTATTTCCACACAAGCTACTATGGTAGTAAAAATCCCAACAATATTCCTATTAAGAATGTGGGCAGGTGTCTTTCCCTTTAAGTGAATGTATTCTGAATATCAAATAATGAGCTTTCCAAAAAAATCAGCAAGTAATGTGTTTGTTGGACTACTACAACACTAAATTCCACAACATCCCATGAATCATCTATGATGCAAGAATGACTGTAAAAAATGATGGGTGTATACACACGGAAATAAGAGAGGAGCTTATGCGTCACTAAACACACCCTTCTGATGCAAACTATTGGCTTATTGTTTTTTCAAAAGTACTTTGAATTATGCCCGTGTGCTTCATTTGCCTAACACCCAGTCCGTTCTATTGCTTCCCAATCATTGCAGTAAAGGGGAACTGAACTCAAGATGCTTGAGGAACCGAAAAACACAAATCGTATTAATACATTGCCTTGCTATCAACACTTAACATCACCAACATTGTTCATGTAGGAGAGAGCAACTTTTGAATAGCTCTACTCTGTAATGACTACTGTCATGAAAATGGGTAATAATGCGTTTATTTATTATACAGTCATTGACTATGATGAAACACAGCACTATATGTCCACGCCAGTCAGAGTTCCAAAACCTTTAAAACAGTTAAAAGGCAGATCAACCACGTTGTGCACATTTTCAGGGTGACTTCCACAACCCACTTTGATCCTCTCCTCTTTCATCTAGAACTGTTTTATACAATAAAGAGGGTGCAGAAAGTGGTTAAGATTGTCTTTTGTCTCATATTATTTTGACTTCAAGATGGCGCCATGAGATGAGCTGCCTTTACAGCAGCTCTTTTATTTTGTTTGGCGAGTGGCTGCATTTACAGCAGGTTCACAAATATTAATAAAAAATAGCCCTCTTTGAACTAAAGCAATAAAAATGATGTAAGTAACAGCCGATTAAAAGGCAGAGACAACTGGAAGGTTTGAGAACTCTCCTCTGGTGTCATTGCAGTTTGAGTTTTTGTGGTCTCATAAGGTAAAATCCCAACGATCACTCTAATATTTTACATGGGGACGGGGGGATAACCTTTTAACAATCAGTTGTTGGGAGTCTTGCTTGATACGTGAAACGTCATAAAAAAAATTGTCAAATACTGAACTAACCACCACACTGAGTGATAGACTCACAATTCTGAATCACAATAATAATGTAAACACGGTTTTCGGTAAAACACCATGACAGACGGTCAAATGACTTCGTTTGAAACTCACAATCTTAAAGTAAAAAGTCTCATTTTACAAAACGACGCGCGACATTAAACAGACAAAAGAGCTTTCATCTTCAAAGGAAATCTGCTTTCGAAATGAAACACTACCAAAAAAGGTCACGCGCATTATTTCAACTGTCCGTTGAAAATACATTCAAGGACAAGTGTGAATTTCGAGTAGTACGGTCGAAAGCGATGCACAACTTTCACGTTTCAATCGATTTTGTTCATCGTTGATTTTTTCCCGGAGTTTTCGTATGTTTTTAGCTTCTCACCTTCTTGATGTGAGAGTTCGCTTTGCGGACCTTGGGGAAGAAGGACGTGCGGGCCGTGAAATACTGCTCGAACTCGGCGTCGGAGTCTGCCGCTTCGTCGCTGCAGTATCCGCTACTGGTGGAGCTGCCCCATGTTTTCTCGAAGGAGGGCGACTTATCTGCGCTTCTGGTCGTAGACATTGTGACGATCCCTAGGCTACTTATGGTACGATCAAATTCAGAACTTCTTGAAAGTTGTGTTGAGTTTTAGGCGAGCCAAAGTAAAAAAAAAAAACAGGCGACTAACTACCTCAAACAATTTCATCGACAATTACGAGAAATGAATAAATATGAACTAATCACTCTATAAAACGTTTTTTACCGGCCTCGTTTCCGCTCGACAGAAGTGTTAGTGTGTGAAACAGGATGGAATTGGGTGGAGACCCCGCCCGGCCCGTTGCCTCGCCCATTTGGCCGTTGGCTTTAGAAAATACACAAATCCAACACGGCCTTTTCTGATAGGATGCCATGCCACCCGGAAGCGGCGTCAAAGACCGGCATGCTTCCTGATTGGGCGAGAGACAAAAAAAGGCGGGGTGAAGAAAAAAAATGCAGATATTCTGCGCGTGCGCATTGAAAAGCCGCGCAGTCTCGTGCTCCCCTTTAACATGGTCACGTGTCGAAGCCAACGTAAATGGCGTCTAATCAACTGTCATTTCGCCCATCAATGATTTTGCTCATTGTCCAACTAATGACGAATGTTTGTCGTGGGTTTCAACACGATTTAGGTTGTAATAAACAAAAATGTCTTGCCATTTTAATTCTGCAAAATTATACACCCTACTACAAATCGAAAATATCAAAAGAAAATGTGTTAAAACCATCGGTATTATTGGAAAAAAAACAAGGACCTCCTCAGTAAGTATTCCGTTTTTTTACATTCTGTTGTTCATTATTATTGCCATAACTGGCATATCGAGTGGAGACATGCGATAAAACCAAACTAAAACTCAGTTTATCTTTAAGACCAAAAATAAATCAATAAAGTTGCCATCCTCTGGCTGTTGCTCGACGGGTTTCATCAGTTTGTTTATTTTGTAAATAATTCTGTCGAATCCTAAATCTAAAGCAATGTCTTATTTTCCTCGTTGTTTCTCCATTATTACCTTTGTCAGATTCAAATTATTTCTGTGACTACCAGTAATGTGAGTTTTTCTTTCCTTAACATAGGTGTAGCAACAATTTTTGTCCATGTGCGTCATCAATAATTAAATGCCCTCCTTGGTGGACGTCATGAATGAAATGTGACATCTATTTAAGAAAGGTGGAAAAGTCATACTTTGTAAGTCAAGGCTCCTTACCACATTTGTGTCGGTTTCGATTGTGTGCTCCACAACCAATGTGTGGTCAGTGGAAGAACCTCGATCCCAGCTGCAGTCCAAGCGGATCAGGGGGCGACAGCGGTAGTGGCATGTGAACTTGCAATCTAAAAAAAAAGGAATGTTTCAGACACAAAAGTAGAATTACATTATGTATACTATACAAACAATTCATTGTCATTGTTTGTTTCGTCTTGTCATGTTTTAATCATGGTTTTGTTTGCTACTATGGACATTTTTGTTCTGATGACTTTGTTTGCAATTTTGTTCCTGCTGACGTTATTTAATAGGGAGGAATACACCCTATTCCTCCCTCCTGCCTGCATTTTTGGGGTCCACCACCACCACCTTGCAAATCGAGATATCAGTAATGTAAAATTTTATGTAAAATTGTACTTTTTTATTTTTAAATAAATTTAATGCTGCTTTGATAGGTGTGACTTGACATGATTTTTTTTTTTAAATGCGATGTACTTTATCCATTCTTTTTAGATTAGATTAGATAACCTTTATTCATCTCACAAGAGAGAAATTCACAATTCACATCACCAACGTTATGAAAGAAAGAGGAAATGAAAAAGAAGGGATAAAATTGTATCCTTTATTTTTTTCCTTTAATAATATGGTGATAATACTGATCATTGCGGAAATTTTGGTCATGCTAATCGTGGCATGAAATGTTTCATCTCCAAGCACACTTTTTGTTTAGAATCAAAATCAGTAACAGAAAGCCTTTAATAGGCCCACAATGGGGGAATTTGCAAAACCACCATCTTATCTTTGTGTGGGCTTCTGCTGAAGAACAGGAGTTAAAGACTTTGTCATTTTGAAGATAAACTCTTAAACAAGAGAAACATACAATATAAGGGGGCCTGACATTTCTTTAAAGGACAACCGACGCCTCCGGACAAGTTGTGTCCATAATTTGTAAAATCACTTCAAATGACTTTTACTGAGCGTATTTTACAAAGATTCCACGGCATGTAGCTATATTTTACCTTTTAAGACTCGCGCTGAATATTCAGGAAGTCTTGTTTTCGAGTTGATGACGATGCCTGACGTGATGTCACGTCTGGAACGCCCCTGACCGAGAAAGCGACACACAATGCATTTTGGGTACTTTGTTTGGTCTGAAAACTTCATATTGATCAGTGGTTGATGCGAAATTAGAAGGAAACAACATAAATAATGCGATGGTGAATCGTTGTGTGTTGCACCAAGACTACTATTTATAATAATAATCCATTTCATTACTAAGCGCCTTTCAAAACTCTCAAGGTCACTTTACAGTCTTGATACTATTTGACACAAATTCCCACCAGACAAATCAGCCAATTTCCAACGGAGCTTGGGCGCCATCTTGTCCTCAAAATGACACGGACAGACTTCTTTAATCGATTGCAAACATGTATGCTTTCCTCTTCAGAACTATTTGAATCATATTCATAACTGGATGAGTTACAAGAAAGCATCTTCTCCGAATCTGAAGTCATTGTTTTGATTCTCAAGCAAGGCCAGACGTGCTGGCGTGACGTCACAAACAAGGGGCCGGGACCTTCTGAAACTGAAACTTTCTGAGGTCATTTTGAAGTAGTTTTGGGACACTATAAGTCATTTTTATTGGTGTTTTGCATTTGACTAAAAATATCAGCCTGCGTGTTTTGGGTATTTTAGATGCTATAAAACGTTTTTCTGATGTCAGTTAGAAAAAAAAAAATGTGTCGGTTGTCCTTTAAATGTCTGCCAAAGGGCTGAAGAAAGCTGTTAAACTTCCAATGGTCATTTTATTTCATGATCATGCATCTTCTCTCCACACAGACGCGCATCGGTGGACTCACTGGCACAACGCAAGCTCTGTTTGTAGAGACCCCAGATGAAATCCCCACACAGGTCGCACCACGTGGGCTGAGCATGGCTACAGGGATGGAAGTCGTGACCCTCCCCGGTCTCCTCCGCCAGGCTCTGGTCTAGCTCGCAATTGCTCAGAACGCGGATGATGCCCACTCTGAAAAGGAGATCCGGCACCTTCCCCGGGCTGATCCTCAAAGCGTTGGCTCTCTCCAAACGTGGCGGGGAGCGAGGCGAGCATGCGCTAGTCAGCTGGATCTGCTCTCCGCCAGGCGTTAGGTCGCGCAGCTCGATGCACTCCCCCATGGACATTGTATCACTCACGACATCTACAACTCCATAGTCACTAAGAGGCAGTAAAACACACTTGAAAACACAGAACTATTAAGTTACTGATAGAGAATAGACAGAATACAAGTTATCATATTTTAAAGTTTCATGCTGTTGTATGCTTAGTTGATGGAACACAAGGCCCACAATGGAAGCACAGAAAATCTGGGGTCAATCTGAGGTGAACAGACAGAGCCTATTAAACTCTTATCCCTGGGTAAGAAATCTAGCCTTGGGTGGAATTTAGGACTTGGTAAACTCCTTCACAGGAAGAGCTCACTAGCCAGGTTACAAATCTATCAGTTCATAGAAAGACAACCCATTAAAATGTCAACGTTCTGTTGGTTTATGGATCTTAGTGCTTGTACCATGGGAGTGTGATATTAAAAGCAAGAAATCTGTGTTTTACTAATGTATCGCTTAAATTTGCATATACTCTCAATAAATAGCTTGACTAATTAATATGTGCTCCTCTTATGTCGCAAACAATAGAAATCACTCCAAATCATGATAATATTGGGAACTTTCTGTGTGGATTTGCATGTTCTCCTCTGCATACCTGCATTGGTTTGGAATTGCAATTGAGTGACAACTAGTTCAGAATGTACCCTGGGTAGGACTTGAAATCAACTGGGATAGACTCCAGTGAGGATAAAGCAGTTCAAATCATGGATTTGATGGATCTTTCCAACTATTTCATAACAATTCTGCATCACTGAATTGCTTCCAGGACGTGTTCACAGATGTCAGATTTTCAGCCTGTGTATGTTGCCAGGTTACGAGGGCCTTCAGAATAAGTTGTGAAGTGTGATGTAACTTCAACCTAAAATTAAAACTCAAGTTCATTATTGGTACACAACTTCCTCTAATCACAGAACAGTTCCGTTGTTTGTGACTCTTTTTATCTTTATGAACTCTTTGAATCAGACTTTTATATGGAGTGGATTTCAATTAAAAGTGTTTTTCTTTTGATTTTCCTATAGTTATATGTAGTTTGAATGCGAATACAAGGCATAATGTTAGTAAAAGTATGTTTATATTGGTGGTTTACACCAATAAGTACTTGATATGTACAGTACATAACGACTTTCCTCTCGAATAAAACATGTGCCTTGGCTAGATAATCGTTGGGGAACTGTTTATGCATTCACGTTTAAACATTTTCAATTTCTAGCTAATTAAAGTCCTTGTTTGTTGTCTTGTTAGTATAGTTATGTCAATGTGACAAAGCAAGGGGCAAAATGAGATCAAAATGTTGTAAACGTTGAAACCATTGTGTCGCACAGGACACTAAGTGTCCAAAAATAGCTTCGATCAGTCGTGATGTCCGCAGACTGAAAAAAAGTATCTCACAGCAACTAAGATTATGAACAAAGAGATATCATGGATATATTAAACTAACCGAAAAAACAGCTTTTTCAAGATATTTAGTTTGTTCGGCGTGTTTTCGTAGAGTACGACTTACTCAGTAAGACAAGAAAGATAAACGCTTTGTTTGAAAAACATCTTCCATCCGAAGAAGAAAACTTTCCGCAGCAGACATCTCCGTCGGGTTTGGATTCTTCTCTCGGCGTCCCGTCTTAAAGAAGTACGCAGTTAGCACCGGTCGTTTTGTCACGAGTCTGTCTGGTGCCGTAGCGGAGAATAACACTCCATTAGAAACATCTGCGGAGGTTCGAAGTGGTATGAAGATAGCGGGTCGAAGTTAGAGGCGGAGGAAGACGAGGGGGAAGCATCAGCAGATGAACTGCAGCAACATCCGGGATGTTTGCAAGTTGGTCGTGAAAAAGCTCACTTTAATGAAAAACGAACTCAACACGGTTTACACTGTATGCGGCAGACCGTCAAGCCCAGCAAAGCCTTCTCTGCTGGCTTAAAAATATCACGGACCGATGTATATATTTTGTCCATGAAACCTTATTAAATCATTCCAAATTGTCTTTCAGCTTCCTTTCATTAGTTTTCCCCTATTCCACTGCTTCCAGACATGTTTTCGGAGTTAAGCATTTAACCAATCACAATTCAGCCATCATTTGTTGCCAGGGTCAAATATCGATGAAACTGTTGCCTTAACCAATCAGAGTTCGAGTTGGCAACCCAAGGCCTGCTCGAAGGCACTGGAAACGTCAGAGCCAATCATAGTATCACTAGCCGCTAGTGATAAGAGCATATTGGCCAGAGCTAGCATAAGCAAGCTGCATAAGCAAATAAATTGTGTCGACTTAATCGCAGTTTTGTTAACTCACAATAGTTGGAGAATAAATTTTTGTTGGAGATTTACTATTAAAGCCATTTGAAGACGGACTTTTCAAGAAAAAATTGATATCATTAACATGATGTATGTCAACACAAATCATATGAATGAATTTGCCCACAGCCATTTCACACAGAGCACGACTGAGTTCTCAGGTCAAAACAGTTAAGAAAGTCCATTATAGCCCTTAGAATGGAAAGTACAGAGTGACCCAAAACGATGCGTACCCACGAAAATATCGATTGTGGCTCTGATTAAAAAGCTATTTATTTCAAATTACAACCACACATTATTCAGTTTATGGAAGACCATTTACCAGAGTTTCAGCAATTTCTGTCAATTTTTAGTCAATCCCAAGATGTGTTCAAAATGTCCACCATTTTGTTGCAAGCAAAATTGTACGCGTCTGACAAAGTTGTCAATCACTTTGACACACTCCTCTTTCGGGAGAAAACATTGCTGCAGTCAGGGACTCCGTAGGACGCATTTTTTTGGGTCACCCTCCCGAAAGAGAAGTGTGTAAAAGTGATTGACAACTTTGTCAGACGAGTACGGACGGGTTTGCTTGCAACGAAATGGTGGACATTTGGAACACATCTTGAGAAAGCCACAAATTGACTAAAAATTGACAGAAATAGCTGAAACTCTGGTGAATCGTCTTCCATAAACATTAAATATGTGCTTGTAATTTGAATTACAAGCACAATTACAATCACAATGGAATTAATTTGATTTAATTACTCATCCAGTTATGAATGATTCAAATAGTTCTGAAGAGGAAAGCATAAATGTTTGCAATCGATTAAAGAAGTACTTCCGTATCAATTGAGCCATCAGGACACCAATGTAGCGTCCCAGAAAATGCACAAGATGTCTGCAACACACAACGATTCACCATCACGTTATTTATGTGTTTTCCTTCTAATTTAGCCATCAACACGGATCAACACTACGTTTTCAGACCAAACAAAGTACCCAAAATGCATTGTGTGTCGCTTTCTTGGTCAGGGGCGTTCCAGACGTGACGTCAGGTCAGGCATTGTCATCAACTCGAAAACAAGACTTCCTGAATATTCAGCGCGAGTCTGAAAACGTAAAATATAGCTATATGCCGTGGAATTTTTGTAAAATACACTCAGTAGAAGTCATTTGAAATGATTTTACAAATTATGGACAGAACTTGTCCGGAGGCGTCGGTTCTCCTTTAATGTGACAAGGCAACGGATGTGCAAGTTAAAAGAAACCAAAAAAATCTTTTTAAATTTTAAAATTTCTTCCAGAACAGAAGAAACAGTTTATTAAACATTAATCAAGAAGTTGTTGACAAACACATAACAATTGAATAGTCCCAATCAGAACTATATATTTTTAAGAGATCACCTCATAGATATTCAATAGGATTTAAGTCTGCGTTCTGAGTCCATTTGTAAACCCTCTTTTTAGTTCATCATTCTTTGTTGTGACAGCTCAGTTCAGCCTGAGTCCTCTTGTTGGCTTCCATCATGAGCTGGCAGGCCTTCTTGTGTTTTGGCCAGTGTTTCACTTGACATTCTCTGAAAATGAAAGATGAACGCAGGTGCCATCATAACACAACTATCAACAAATGTCGATGGCCTTACCTGTGACAGTACCACTCCCCCTGACATCTAGAGCATCTTTTCGGAGCGTCCTTCCCACAACAGCCACACTTTGGCTTCTCTGGAAGTAAACTCTCCATCACGTCCAGATTGTATGTCTGAGCCAACCTAGTCCAAGACAACCATTATTCGTGCCCATGTAAAGGAAAGTCGTTACTTTTCATTTCCTTGGAATTGTTTTTTTTGTTGTTTTTTTGGGGTGGGGTGGGGAGTACAGTACCTCTGTGCCTGCAACCTCAGGTCTTTTTCAGAGGCGTTGAATGTTTGTTTGACTTGATATTTGGCGATGGCCTTCCACTTACTGGAATTCTCAGTCATAATGTGGTTCCACATTTGAGGGATCTACACGTGAAGAGAAGCGGAAGAGGAAGGTGAATAGCATTTTCACAACCCCGCTTTGTTCAGCGGAAAGGTTGGTGCTGTTGGACACCCCGTGCCGAGAAGTAAGGACTGTCAGCGCAGAGCGCCAATGCGTATGTGGAACTGTCGCGGCTTGGAATTGAGGCGGATTTATGTGGGACAGGCCTTGTTAAACAATCTCTTTTTATCAATGGATGTTCCAGCTTCATGTTTGCTTTCAACAGTTAGCTTGTGGCAGACGTGCACATTTCACCATGACGTCCCTGATGCACTGGTGAAAAGGACATTTTGATAATCTCCTCTTTCACCTAAAAGTGCATCATACAATAAGGAGGGTGCAGAAAGTGCTTAAGATTGAATTGTCTGTGTCTTTTGTGTTGTATATCATATTGTTTGTTATTTAGTTTTTATGTTCTTTTGACATTCAAGATGGCGCCGCAAGCCTGGCTGTCTTTACAGCAGGTCCTGTATTTTATTTTTCTACTTCTTCCTTTCCTTTCCTCATACCTTCATCACTTTACTGCTGTGAAATGTAAATTTCTCCACAGATAGACTAATAAAGGTTAATCCAATCCAATCCAATGTTTCATTTAGAATGAAGTAGAGTATTATCATGCTAATATATCGCTTTATTTGGGGGGGGGGGGTGAAAATAATTGATACCTTCTAAAAAAGTTTATAATTGCCCATAGTTTCCTTTAGATAACACCAAAGGATTACCTTTTTTAAAAATCTAAATCAATTTCTTCAACTCACATCAAATCCTTTGCAACAACATGCCAGGAGATGGCAGCAAAACATAATTTTGGGCCATGTATTCCAAACGGTATCACTCCTAACGTACCTGCTCTAAAACGAGTTCCTTCTTTGGAGGTTCAGGTTCTGTAACTGCCAGATGAGCCAGGACGCGCTGGAGCTCAGCCAAGTTGGGAAGCTGGTCGATTAACACTTCAGTCAGGAAACTGCGCAGCTGTGAAATATAAGAGGAGGGACTATAGTGTAAAAGCCGACATCATCTACACAAACACGACATGGAACACTAGATAGAATTAGGAAGTTGGTGGTGACAGTAACAAAGTTTGTCTGTTTGTGTCATCAACAGGAAGTGGCTGAAGATGCGTATACTCCTTGGTCAAAAGAGTTTTGAGAAAGCAAACAATGCTCCCAAAGTCATGAGATAAACAAGTGCATTTTAATCAATCTGAATATTGTGTCAATATATCTCAGTAGTTTGAAAAATCTCTTATTTATGAATAAAGGTGCAACGCTGACAAAGTACAAATAAAATACAAGAACCCAGAATAAAATTAGAAAAACAAAAAGAAAAAAAGAATACGTAGAAAAACAACAAATAGGAGCTGCTGTAAAGGCAGCCACTTTTTACGGCACCATCTTGAAGTCAAAATAAATAATATGACACAACACATAAGACCCAGACAGTTACCGTATTTTCCGGTGTATAAGGCGCACCGGAGTATAAGGCGCACCCCCAATGAATGGTGGATTTTCAAACTTTTTCCATATAGAAGGTGCACATTCAATTAATGAAAACAGTTTTCCAAATATAATGTGTAAATATATATTTTTTTCCAAATATAAGGCACACCACATTATGAGGCGCTACAGTAGAGGATGGGGTTACGCACTACTTCTTCTACAGGGGAAAATGGAGTCGGTGGCTACTGACAGTAGTTGCGAGACCTGTTGTGGCTCAATATGACTTCACATATAAGGCACACCTGCGTATAAGGCCCAGGGTCATCTTTTGAAGAAAATCAAGGCTTTCGGGTGCACCTTATACACCGGAAAGTAAGCTATTAAATCTTAACCAGTTTTATGTACCATCTTTGTTGCATGAAGCAGTTATAGATTGATAGATGTTGCTTCACCATCTGTGCTCAATTATCCATTTCTTCCAGAGGAAAACAATACAATACAATAAATATTGATTTATATAGCGCTTTAACAACAAATATATATCTACGGATCAACGGCTCAGATCTGTAAAAACCAGCATAATAATAATAATAATAATAATAATAATAATAATAATAATAATAATAATAATAATAATAAAGCGCCTTTCAAAACTCTCAAGGTCACTTTACAGTCACAGGATATGATTTTCTGTGGGTGAGGAGCGGCAGATACACGCGCCAGCTTTCACTCAACCCTGAAATAGATAGAAAGCTAGCTAGTTAGCTAATAAATAGCTAATCAAAGTCAAAGTCAGCTTTATTGTCAAATATGCTAATATGCATGACATACAGCACAGATGACACTACTAATAGACTAATAGATGGATAACAGATCGTCCATTAGATAGCTAGCCAGCTAGGTAGCTAGTCAGCTAGATAGCTAATAAAAAGCTATAGCTAACAGATAGCAAATCGCTATTATTATTATTATTATTATTATTATTATTATTATTATTATTATTATTATTATTATTATTATTATTAATAGTAGCCTAATCCTAAAATAAATACAGAGGGTTTTGTCAGGAAGGCCATCCGATGTAAAAGCTTGACCAAAACAATCAAAATCAAACCGCTGAACATGGGGACACTGATTCGCTATGGCAAACCCCAGAATGGAAAAGCCGAAAGGAAAAGAAGATCAATGAGTTTCACTTTACTATGGCTTTTACTTTCTACCCCAAAAGCAGGGGAACTTGAGTGATATTATAGCAGGCATAGAAGGCATCATTCATTTGAAATACGTTACCTTTAGAAGCTGACTCTTATTGAAACTGTTGAAGTCATATTTTCGCTGGCAGTCTTCTTTAAGGAGCAGATTGTACAGCGAAATCCAGACTTGCCCATCCAATTTGGTCATCTTAAGGCGGTCTTCCTCCGGTATCCTCTGCCATTTGCCATTGATGTACTTCTCCGTGTCGCCTGCGTGGGGATGGGGGGTAGATAGTGAGCAAGAGTATATGGATGGGTAGACTAAAAGAGGAAGGCTACATCCAAAAACGGGCGTGATAACGCTTAACCTGCTGTGCGGCGGCTCCACGGGCAGCACTCGATCAGGCGCACCAGTAAACAAGGCACGTTATGTGTGCAAAGCATTCGGTTAATGGCGCTGATACTGTCAACAGAAAAGGACACAGGCCTTATTACAAAAGAGTAAAAGGTTTACGTACAGGCGTGTGTTAATGATAGAAAATAGACAGAATAGAAGTTATCATATTTAAAAGTTTCAAGGTTAGTTGGCGGCCGAACACAAGGCCCACAATGGAAGCACAGAAAAACCTGGGGTCAATCTGTGGTGAACAGACACAGCCTGTTCAACTGTCATGTAGGAGACCTGGCCTAGGACTAATTTAGGACTTGGAAAACTCCACAGGAAGAGTTCATTAGCCAGGTTACAAATCTATCAGTTCTGGTCTACAGCGCAGAGTGCCGATGCGTATGTGGAGATGTTGCGGCTTGGAATTAAAGTGAATTTACGTGGAACAGGAGATGTGAGACAATCTGTTTTCGTCAAGGAATGCTACAGCTTTGTGTTTGCTTTCAACATTTAGCTTGTAGTAGATGTGCACATTTCAACATGACTTCCCTGATCCACTGGTGAAAAGGAGGCTTTGATGCTCTCCTCTTTCATCTACAGCTGCTTCATACAACAAAGAGGGTGCAAGAAGTGGTTAAGAATGAGTGACTATCTGTGTCTATGTGTTGTCATATTATTTGTTATTTAGTTTTATTGTTCTTTTGACTTCAAGATGGCGCCGCGAAAGTGGCTGCCTTTCCAGCACCTCCTGTATTTTGTTTTTCTACTTCTTCCTTTCCTTTCCTCTTTCTTTCATCACTTTGCTGCTATGAAATGTAAATTTCTCCACTGCGAGATGAATAAAGGCCAATCCAATCCAATATTTTATTGAAAATGCACAATTATGTGATTATTATTCAAGGCTCTATAGAAAATGCATCAAAATTAGTAACTTCTATCTCATATACAAGTTTGAGGTGCCTGATCTGATCTTTATTTTAAAATGTAAATTATTATCGCAAAATGTTGACCAATAAGCTCTTTTATGGACACAAACGGTCCTGTACAGTACCTGTCAGTGTGGTCAGTGATGTAGCGCAGCACTGATAAAGCCTTTAAGGAAATGTCGAATTCCAGCTCAGCAGCTTGAATCTGCAACTCCTACGAAAGAAACAAAAGAGATCACCTTGATTTCATCACTAGATGTGACCTTAACTGACCTTAAATATCACTTGTTTACCTCTTTTGAGGACAGAAGCGCCTCCCCGGCCAACTTGTGGGTTTTGTGAGATATGTTGTCGTGGTTACCGCTGTTGGCGGCCACCAGGGTGAGCTTCCTGTGGCAGTAATCCACCAAGTCAAGAATAGAGTCGTCGCTAGCCTCGCAGGAGTCCTACACAAAAAATGTCAAATTGTTTGTGAAGCTGGCAGTTTTTCCCTTCCACCAGGGGGCAGCATTTCCTTTTTTTCATGTTAGCGCTTTTTTATAGCTTCAGCTGTTGTTAAAGCGCTATATAAACCAATACAGTGATAACTTGGCTTATGAACTTAATTGGTTCCCCTAGAGAGTATTTAAGGTGAAAAGTGTGTATCCCCCAAAAAAATTTCCCATAGGAAACCATTAAAATGAGAATAATCCGTTCCCAGGTCCCCATAAAACAGAATTTTCTACTTTCTAATTTACTAAGCCTTAAAACTACACAAAATATACATTATTTTATGTATAATAAATGTGCTATGGTTTTATAATTAAAGAAATAAACTGTACAGTATAATAAAGTCGTTTCATTTACCTTTGTGATGGTCGTTGATGGCTTGATGGAATGGAGTGGCCGGTTTCATCAGCATTAAACACTTGATGAGGAACATAGCCTTCTTCTTTCACGCTCTTGAGGAATGATCCCTTGTAGGTGCTTTCTCTGTGATTATATCTAGTTCCTCATCAATTGTGTTCTGTTTAGCTGGGTTGATTGCTTTTTGCATCAAGTGTACAGATTTCTCCACTGTGAGACTAATAAAGGCATATCCAATCCAATCCAATCCAGATGGCTTGTGCGGGTTGTTTTAAGAGCCTGATTGATGGGATATTTTAACCTTGCAGTCTAAACTCTGCCTTTGAACTATCAAAGTTGAAACTCTCTCACTGTCGTCTGCCTGTCTTTTTAATGTTTAAACCATCTCCCCTCACTGCTGCGTTCTTGACCAATCATGTGGCTTTAACCGAAGACTGGGGTGGGCAATAGAGGACAAAAACAGTCGGCTGCCATTTTGTTGTTAGAAGAACAGTCTCGTTCGCGAACGACACATCACTCATTGAGGCAGCACAGTGTACGAAAAAAGTTTGTATGCCACGGTAAAATTTTCCTAAATTTAACGTTCGTAAATCAAAAAGTTCGTAAGCCAAGGGGTTCGTAAAACCGAGGTATTACTGTATGTATGTATAGCATCGTATTTTTGGACAGCTGCCCTCAGTTCAAGCTCATATAACCCATATAATATCCACACCCATATAACTTAGGAATTAACTTTTTTTCTGATGAAGGAAGAGAGTTTAAGGTTTCTTACGTTGCATTGAATGTTTATGTTGTCCTATAACTCAATATTGTGTGGGTCTGGGAATTCAAGTGACAATGACGAAAACCCTGGCACTGGAGTGGACACAATTCTAAATCTAGCCACATCCCATTTATAGGAGGCTATGAACACTTGTGCAACTACATTATACCAGCTATTTATTTTTAGGACATCTTTTGAAGTATTTTTTATTTTTTATATCAATTGAGTCATACATGCTTGTAGGTGACATATATGTTTTGAAATAGTTTGTCTCTGTCCCATTTTTTTATAGAAATAAATGGCATTGAAAGTTTATATCCATAATGATGCTGCACTAAGGCACTGACCTTGTGAAACATGATGGTCTCCAGCAAGTTGATGATGGTGGCTTCATGGTGGATCTGGGAGGAAGACAGAAGAATCTTAATAAAACTGATTTCTTGCATCCCGAATGATTTCACCATTAATCAACGGACTAAGACTCAGAGGGCTGCAGTTGCAGGTGTTGAGAAAGCACGACATGAAAACTGTAAAAATTTATTGCATTCTATGAATGTAAATATTAACTCCTTTACTACCATTCCCATATTTATTCGGGAATTGAAAATATGACGTACAGCGCCATTCCCAAATTTGTTCGGATTTTGTTTTTTCATGCTTGGGTGCCGATACAGGGTTGGCCATGGCCTCTGGCAATGTTTTTTCCCACCAGGGGGCAGCAGGCAGCATTTCCCTTTTTTCCTATGTTCCCGATTTGTTCCAGCTTCAGCTGTTGTTAAAGCGCTACATAAACCAACATGTATGGATTGCATTGTATTTTGGACAGCCACCCTCATTTCAAGCTCATATAACTCCAGACTCATATCATTTAGTAATCTCCAGTTAACGAGTTAACGATACACATAGTTCATTCTTAGAAAGTTATTCTTGGAATCACTTTGATTCAGACTCATGATGAATTGCATGACGATGCACTCACCACCATGTAAAGAGGAAAAGTGTTCTTTGGTGTGAAGTCCTGCAGTTGGCATAAAATGGGGAATATTTTTTGCTTCCACACTTCGGTCAAGATCATCTCATGCACCAGTACTGAGATCTGCAAAAGACATTCCTGAATCGTAAACAAAAAGAATCAACCTTTCTATTCAACAATGAGTTCGTACATCACCTTTCCGTGAGACACTAGCATCTCCTTGATGTACTCATTCAGTGTGGCAGAAGCACTCAGTATAGCCTGCATGTTGAGCTTCTCAATGTGCTCATGTTGTCTGAACCACCTAGGAAAGGAGAACATATTAAAAACTCATAAAAAATCACTGTTCTGCTGTTTCGGAACCACTTTAACCCTCATATTATGTAAAAAAAAATATGTTGGTTATGTTGTGGGTCATTTTTACACTTATGTAAAAATCCACTCAAGAAAGTCAAATAATAGGTGACATTAGCAAACAACTGTTTCTGAGAGGTTATAAACATCCTTGAAAAGAGAGACAGCATATTTTGGATCCCATTGGGATATTTTACTACTATTTCGAAGAAAGGAAACGTAAATGCAAGTAAAAATTATTCAAATGCTCATTCATGCCAGTCTATTCCATTTTACGTATTATGCATGCGCGGACACGATTTAAGATTCTTGAAACTTCACTGTGGGGAAAATTAAGTATCTTTGCAGCAAGAAGAAAAGAATGACCGCAGAGGATACAGTGGTGATGAAGTGAAGAGTGTCACAATTTGTGCTTTTCACAAGTATAAAAAAGTATTACAAATATGTAATGGGGATTCATGTTCATGCCAATTACTGATCATGATTCACTTATGATTGGATAATAATCCTGATGCTGAATTTTAAGGACTTCATTTTGCTCAGGGAACAGGAACTTTTTCTCACATTAAAATTTTGTATTTGATGACAAGCATGAACATGAAAACTATTACAGGTCATTCTTTTTTTTTTTGGGGGGGGGGGCGCCAAATTATTAATATTGAGTAACCGTATGTGCACGTGACAGTTCAATTGGCATTACGACTATGAGGGATCATGTGAAAAATTGAGCATCCAAATTGAGAACTGGCTGTTTCTAGCCACTTTTACAGCTAACACTAGCTAGTTAATTCGACTCGAATTTACCTCGTCGAGCCCACGTCTTTAAGAGAAAAAAATTCCAAACTTTCTATGAACGCCTCAGCCTCCACTGGCAACAGCACCGAACCGTCCATTTTGGTGTGGTTGACGTCTCCAGTGTAAACTGGTTAATTACGTTGTATTGGGTTTGCTAGCGACTGCGGTCAGTCGTTCGTATCAGTGTCGTTTGTTGGTCGTCATGGCAGCAGCGTAAAAGCGACGGCGCAGTACCTCTGTAAACGTCACTAAGAGGCGCCACATCACAAAGATGTGGAATTCTAAACTCACAATTCATCCGGGATAATTCAAGAGCCGAATCTCAACTAAACTAGAGACTTCGCAAAATGAAAGAATAGTAATTTCACCAAAGTACAAATTATAATATATATAATTAACAATTAATGAGGAAAGAAACAGATTAATGCATTTGAAAATGAATTCATCTGTTCATATGAACCCGCTCGTCGTAAATGGGTGAATCCATTTACACACGTAAGATCGCCACGTTGTCCACATTCATCAAAAATCATGTGTGTAAATGTTTTTACCTTCCAAAAATTGAAAATAAATCGTCTTGCTTTATTTAACTCCGCTGAATTTTACCTGTATTTTCTTCAGCAATAAATTTTTAATGAATTAACACTGTAGAGAGAGATGTACTAACCGCTACGGCTGCATTCCGCTAACACATATATCCGTATTTTCCGGTATATAAACCCAAAAGCCTTCATTTTCTTCAAACGACGACCCTGCGCCTTATACGCAGGTGCGCCTATATATTATATATGGGAAAAGTTTGAAAATACACCATTCATTGGGGGTTCGCTTTATACACCGGAAAATACGGATTTAGAAGAAAAAAAACAAGAGTTTTAAAATATTTTCATTCATCATCATCATTTGTTTTGTACACAAATATTTCATCTTGAGCAGGTGTTTTTTAAGTTTTTTTTCTATGGTGAATAACTGTCCTTTGCTGGAAAACATCTTTGGTTGGGCGACTCTTCATTTGTGAATCAAACAGTTCTCTTATTTATGATGGCACATGGAGTATCACTTCCAGCACACAACAATATTGGGATCATTCTCCATACGCTCATCCAGCTCCTTATAGCTGACACCTGCAAAGTGAAAAGAGCATCATGAGTACGTACACCATCTGTTTGATTTCCCCTCAGTGAGTCACAAAGTTAATACTTGCCAGTCTTGCAGCAGATCTCATCATAGCTGTGACAGCCCGTGGAGAAGCGAGGTGGCCTGCTCCGCTCGTCGCGCGTCACCTTGACTGGATATTTCTGCAGCCGTCGGATCAGAGACTTCATAAGGCCAAATTGAATCAGCCTCCTGAAATGGTGACCACATGACAGACCTAAATCTCATCTGACCTTGTCTGTCGTGTGACATCATGTTTATTTTATTTTTTGTTTGTTGTCCCCGTGAGCCACTGACCTCTCGTCAACTCTCTGCAGCTGCTGTGAATAGCGGGAACAGAGGTCGCGGACGGTGGTTCCTGGACTCAGACCGCAGTATAGCTGGAACACATCTCGAACACTTGGACGCTTTTGACCTAATGGTAATGACAATATCCAGTACAATTAACATAAATACAGCACTCCATTGAATAAGGCGCACCCACAATGAATGATGGATTTTCAAACCTTTTCCATATATAAATAAAGCTAACCTTCAATGAATGAAAAAAGTTTTCCAAATATAATATATGAACATATAAATGTTTTCCAAATATAAGACACACCACATTATACGGCGCTACAGTGCGTTATACGTTACAATCTTTGTAAATTTTTTGGCTTGTTTACCTTGCTTGGTGACGTAGTTTAAACATTCCTCCTGGATGAGTTTATCATCGATCAGGCTCTGCACTTTGGGGGTGGTACAGTAAACATTGGAGTACTAAAAGAGGGAAAATAATAGAAAAAAAACATCGCTACAACAACAAAAATAGATAGTCAACATATTTTAATGTCTGCATGAATTTACTTTTCAATGCAAATGAATATGCAATGATTTGTCTTCATTCCATGTCAGTTTTCCTAACTCCAAAACAACAGAAACACAGTATGTACTACAGTATATAAAGTCATAGTATCAGTGATGATTTCAATTTCTAGAGTACCTGGAATATGGACACTAAGGTCACGACATCATAGTACCTGAAAATAAAACGGGAAAATATACAGTATGCATGTCAACTTGTGGGAGTCAGTGAAACACATAAATGGAACAGTGAGTGATGATCTTGGCAACGTATAAAGGAATCAAGTTACTAGACTTGTTACAACTGTTTATTAAACTAAGACCCCCCCCCAATAAAAATAAATCACAACAATGTTTACATATACATAGCTAGCTAGCTCGTTCGATAGCTAGCTGGTTCAATAGATAGCTCGCTCGCTCGATAGCTAGCTCGCCCGATAGACAGATAGATTGATTTATTGATTTAGCGAAGTGTACTTACAATAGATTCTGCACAGCAATACGAACTATATTCAACTCCACGTCCGCTTCCGCTGAGATTTTTTGCACATGTCGAAAGCCATCGATGTAGGGTAGAATCTGAAGGCGGAATAAAGAAGACGACTTCCAACATCTAGAATGATCACAGTTGCAATGGCAG
This sequence comes from Hippocampus bargibanti, assembly GCF_051943395.1. Classification (NCBI taxonomy): domain Eukaryota; kingdom Metazoa; phylum Chordata; class Actinopteri; order Syngnathiformes; family Syngnathidae; genus Hippocampus; species Hippocampus bargibanti. The sequence goes on from NC_142745.1 coordinate 11,281,025, forward strand.
CTTTACAACACCACATTATCAGTGCCTCATTGTCGGTCGTGAGCGCACGTATATCATGGAGAAAGTGTGTGTGTGTGTGTGTGTGTGTGTGTGTGTGTGTGTGTGTGTGTGTGTGTGTGTGTGTGTGTGTGTGTGTGTGTGTGTGTGTGTGTGTGTGTGTGTGTGTGTGTGTGTGTGTGTGTGTGTGTGTGTGTGTGTGTGTGAACTAATAAGCTTCAAACACACCCCTGCAATAGAGCAGGTGAAATTTTCATCCATATGGCTTGACTTTCTGTGTCCGACAATAGCTTCCTCATGCTAGACAATTGTCGTTTTCCAGGAGCTGCCTGTCAACTCTTTGACGATCCCCTTGATCTGATAAGAGGTATTATCCCAACATTTCTTAGTATTTACAGATGCTTTATCTGATGTGGCTCGACATTGGACGTTACACTGGCGCACCTGCTGCGTGGTCAGATCCCACTGAGAATGAATAAAGTGGTCTTTGCTCTGAATGAAAACCGGGACATCATACTCCTGGACGACTTGGGGATCCTTCCGCAATGGGATCAGTTTTAAGTGGATGGTGTTGGATTCATCTTGAAAAAAAAAACAGAGAGAAAAAAAGGCAGTATGATTATCATAAATTCCCCCAAATGTCCTTCAACAGCAATATCCAGACAGATTTGTATTTTCAGTAACAATGTTGCAATCAATCATATACTTCCAGAACTACTTGTACAAATAACAGACTGCTATATTTGAATTTTACCAATGCAGATTTATCATTTGATATAATTGAAAACTTGGGTTGGGACAAAAACTCACCGTCATGCCTGGAATTAGAATTTGTGGAAATTGTATTCAGATGCTCAAAGATTGTACACTATGTTACAATACATATCATAAATCTGCCATTGCTTTTGTGAGAACAAAAAAGTTCAAAGCACATTTGCATTTGCAGAAACAATCAACAATGTCACTTCTGTAAATACGGTATTATATTGAACCGTACCTATGGGTAAGGTGCAGGCCCCAGTAGCGTTGAGCTCTTCCAACAAGGTTGACATGATAGGCAGAAGCTTTTGTTTGCTGTCATCAGTGGATATGAATCCACTCTCCAGCTGCAGCAAACACATGCATGGGGAAACACAGTATTCTGTAAAGGTTGGTTTATTTTTGCGAGTATACAAATACATGTAGTTGTGTCTTTGGAAAGATTTTGCCAAATCGTGGACAAATTATTTTGTTGTTTTAGGGGTGCTTACCCCCCCCCCCCCAAAAAAAAAAAAAAAAAAAAAAAAAAAAAAAAAAAAAAAAAAAAAAAGAATGCCATTGACTCCATTTCATAATTATTAGCATGGGTGGAGTAACTAAGGACCAATATCTGATTATGCTGATGTTTAACAGTATCAACAGCAAAACAACAAAAGTACTTTCTTCTCAGAAAATGATTAGCTACTTCCCTGGAAGTTTTGCATATCCTTTTTCTACAAAGCTGCGGTATATCAAAAAAAATCCCAAAAGAGATGACTTTGTCAACAAAGGCAAACATTGTCAAGTTCACTGACTTCTGGCACCGGCAACAGGAGAGGGAGGGTTGTGACATTTTTCCAGCACAGTTGAGTCAAAAAAGATGATAATACCATATTTTCCGGTTTGTGGCTCACATCTTTTCAGAGAAAAGTTTAAATTACAAAACCCATTACACTATACTGAGGTATAAATATATAAACTATCTTACCTCCAGTGTGGTGAGGTATCCAGACAGCTTTTTGACAATCGGCTCGAGGGCACACGTGTTAGTTTGTGCATCACAAACAAAGCCCAAATTAAACAAGAGTGCGTTTCGGCTGTACTTCTTATGTTCGATGCACACTGGACACCCGATTAACTTTTTGCCCATCGCTGTGCTACAGGGAGGAAAACAGGATGACTATGCATCACACAGTGACAGAACAAATGCATTGTAATAAAACAATCAACTCCATACACTGTTATTAATTTGTTCTGCAACTCCTGTTTGGTAATAATATAAACTTGAACCGTGTCGAAGAGTTCCCGTGAAATGTACTCTTCCGGAACCTGTAATAAAACAAGAGATATAATCAAATATGTTTATTGCATTTCACTGCACACTTTGAGCAGTACATTCAAATGATCAGCTCATCAACAAGCGTTGAAGAAGCATAATAATGAACCTGATAATTTGAATCAGGAACCCAGCGGTGGCTGTTTTAATAGACTCAACAAATACATACGTTGAATTCAGTTGAGAAATATACAGGTTGTCTGACAGAAAAAAAATGGACATAAGGCGGGACAGAAAGACAGATCCAGGGGAAATTGATTTTAATGACAGAACGGTCAGCACAACGATTGATAGAACGATAGATGGATAAATTGATTTTGTATTTTACTCACCAATAATGTTTCACTCACCTGATATGTTATTTTGGGACCCAAAGTCGGGTGAAATTCGCTAAAGAATATGCACTCTATTCGAGAATCCATGGCTATCACGCACCTGGCACTGAGTGTTTATTACTTGTACGCAATTAAAAAAAAGCATTTCAAAAATATGTTCGATACTTTCTTTTTAAATTAGCTGGTGAGCTAAGCTTGTTTCGACGCGAAAATTACAATATCACAATAAGAAATATCAGTACAACAACATACATGCATCATAAAAAGTTCGCTGTTGTACATTTTTCAAACACTATTTGACTTTTGCTACTGCACCAAAAAAAACATTTTGCAGACGTACCACGCATAGTTGGGAAAACAACGATGACGCATTAAATGTATCTCGTAAAACATCAAAGATTGAACATTTTAGTTTTAAATGTATTTACAAAAATTAACGACTACAAAAACAGAATTTTATATTTGTAAAATACAATAGTACTTCATATCTCTATTTTTGTTTTATACTTCAGTTTATCTGTCCGTTAATATTGTTATCGATGTTTTCACGAGTGTCTTTAAATGCAACACTCCTCAAGAGAGCCAGCGCTGCGTAGCCTTTTACGCATACAAACGAGTGACATCAAATTTAACGACTATAAAAAAACAGAATTTTGTATTTGTAAAATACTATAGTACTTCATATCTCTATTTTTGATTTATACTTCAGTTTATCTGTCCGTTAATATTGTTATCGATGTTTTCTCGAGTGTCTTTAAATGCTACACTCCTCAAGAGTGCCAGCGCTGCGTAACCTTTTGCGCATAGAAATGAGTGACATCACTAAATGTCGTCAAGAATTATGCCACTGCGCCGTCCACACCGGTAACAAACCCCGCAAACAACGTGAATGTCAAATAAACGCCACACTAGATGGCTAAAAAGATCGTTATCGTAACGTATGTCTTCCATTCAACCCAATAAGACCCTAAACGGGATGAAATATGTGGAGAAAGTCTGCGATCAAAGGATACTTTTGTTTCGTTGGAAGAAGTGCGGGGTTGAAGGTAAGTGGGTCAAAAACGACATTTTTAATGACTATCTACACTTCACGAATTTATCAAATACATTTTAATTTCGTAAATCTTTAACATATTCATATTGTAAGTAAAGTTAGTATCAAAGCAGAATTAAGGGTCCAAAATATCACGTTTCATAGAAGGAAGGTTTAAACTAAAACGTTGAAGTTAAGTTGGAAAATAAGGATTCTGGCCAAGGTTAAGTTTTGTAAATGGGCTTTCAAATGATGTCGAAGCCAGCATTTGCGTTTCAAGACCGGGTGTTGGATCGTGTGTCAAGACCACAAAAGTGGCAGTGAGCCCCTTTCATTCAAGAGGGATTGCCTTTTTCGATCATTTCATGTTTCTTTCTGTCCTTATTTCATAATTATATGTCATTGTTTTCCCTCTTCCATCATTGCCCCATTCTTCTTTTCCTGTGTCTTCTTTTCATCTTGCTTATCTACTTTTGTGTCACTTAGTGTATACAGTATATTGTATCACCACTAACTAATACTTTGCATTAAACGAGTTGTCAATATGGGTCCAAATATCACATGTGCGTCTGAACAATTTTGCACCACAAATTGTCATGCTGATGTTGGCATGAATAATGGTTGTAAATGTGTTAAATATTTTTAAATCTAATGTTTTAGGAATATTTGGGCACTTGTGCAGTGCGTCCATGCAGTTCCCAGGCGTCACCCTCAGACATATTAAGTGCACGGCAAGCAGTGGATATTTGGAGGACACATTTTGAGTTGAATGGGGTGACTGAACCTGACCTCTCCAGCCGGTACATCATCGCCCATGTGCTCGGGGCTAAAACCGTGAGTTGCGGCTTTTCCTCGATAATCTCGTCGCTGACTGTATGTGGCTCAATTGTCCTTCTGTAACTGTCAGATAGAACGTGTCGAGAAGGTGAAGTTGTCTGCATTTCTCACACGAGAGGAAAGGCAAAAAATATGGAAGCTCTGCAAAAAACGCCTCGCCAGGTCTTGTGTCGATATTGACATTAGATGTACGTATTTTCTCTCCATACATAGTAACTTAACAGTGATATGTATGAATCTTTCAGGATGCCTGTTCAGTATGTGATCGAGGAGTGGGACTTCAGAGATATGACGTTAAAGATGAAGCCTCCTGTGTTCATCCCACGACCTGAAACGGAGGTTTGAGAGAACTCTGAAGCAATGCTGTCATTGATTTACTCATTCAGTGCCATTAATGAATTTATTTGCAAATTGAAAATATGACCTAGGGCGCCATTCCCGAATTAGTTCAGGTTTTATTTTTTCATGCTTGGGTACCGATAAAGCGCCGGCCATGGCCTCTGGCAATGTATTTTCCCTTCCGCAAGGGACAGCATTTCCCTTTTTTCCATGTTAGCGCTTTGTTCCTTCAGCTGTTGTTGAAGTGCGATATAAACTAATATGGATGCATTGCATTGTATTTTGGACAGCCACCCTCATTTCAATCTTATATAACTCCAGACCTATATAATTTAGGAGTTAACTTTTTTATTCTGATAAAAAAAGAGTGTCGAAGGTTTATTACCCTGCATTGAATGTTTATGTAGTCCTAAAACTCAGTATTCTGAGCGTCCTGGAATCTGTGTGACAGTGTGGAATCTGTGTGACATTTTTTGCACATGTCTGACAGTGAATGAGTTAATCGAATTTGGCTCGGGATTCATCACATTTTGTGCGTGTGTGTGCAGGAATTGGTAGAATTGATCCTGAGTGACCTGCAGAGGAAAACTGGCTCACTTCTATGTTTGGAGGTGGGATGCGGCTCCGGTGCCATTTCTCTCAGCTTGCTGAAGCATCTACCAAAGGTTAGCGTTTCACTCATTTATTGAGTGTGAAGCATTCATTTACTGTGTAACACAATTTGTATTCTCATCCATGTTAGCGATTCATAGTCATATTGATCTCAATTATTTAGCTACTTTGCGCCTTGTCGTAGCTATAATTTAAAAAAGAAGCACAATTGCAGGCAATAATAATAATAATAATAATAATAATAATAATAATAATAATACCGCATTTTCCGGTGTATATAGGTCCACCAGAGTACAAGGTGCAACTTCACTGAATGAAAAAAAATGCTTTCCAAATATAATATATAAATATATAACACATTACTCATTATAAGGCACACCACATTATAAGGCAGCTGACTGTAGTTGTGAGACCTGTTGTATCTCAATATTACTTCACATATAACACACTGGCGTATATAAGGAAGAAAATCAAGGTTTTTGAGTGCGCATTGTACACCAGAAAATACGATAATAATAATATGAAAGAAGTCAACATATTCCAATACATAAATAAAAATATTTTTCATATATAATAAACAATAATTGTGTTTTCCATTGCAGCTTAGAGCCATTGCAGTAGACCAAAGCGCGGAGGCCGTGGAGTTGACAAAAGAAAATGCATTCCGGTAACGTGTAATTACTGTCATTAAAATCTGTTTTTGCCTGCATGCATGTCTGTGTTTTTTTTCTCAACATCCATTATGTTGATTCCCATTATTTTGACAGGTTAGGACTTCAGGATAGACTAATGGTTTATCAAGTAGATGTTACAAAAGGTAATTGAACGGTGATCAAAACAATATTCATTGCACACAGGCACACAGATACACACACGTACATGAATTGTTGATAAATGAATTTCTGGTGTGATGTTTTTACCAGATGCCGAGACTGTGTTGAAGCTGTGCAGCAATGTCGCCGTGTTAGTCAGTAACCCTCCCTATCTCTTCTCAGAAGATATGCATTCGCTGGAACCAGAAATTTTGAGGTAATGAACCAAGAGCGAGAAAAGAGCAAATCGATTATACTCTGTTAAACATTTGAGAAACAGGAAGGTCGATTCATTTATGTTGGCAGGTTTGAGGACCACGCAGCCTTAGACGGTGGAAAAGACGGCTTGAAAGTGATCCGCGAGATTTTAACCCTGGCACCCCAGATTCTGTCAGATGATGGGTAATGTCCGGATGTAACCCCCTCCCCCACCTCCCCGCTCCTCACAACCCATGTACGGTTTTGCCCCTAAGCCTTTTTAATAAGCCATGTGCTCGTGTTCTCCACCCCAAAGCTGCTTGTGATAATCTTGTGCAATTCTAATTGCATTTCAATCAATCCTGTGATCTGTTACCACAAAAACAACAGCTGCGTTTACTTGGAGGTGGACCCCAGACACCCTCCGCTCATTCAGCGCTGGCTGGAGGTCAACGGAGAGTGGCTGCGTTTGGCAGAGACATGTTACGACTTCACCAACAGGTCCGTCCACGAAAGTGCCATGCTCAATGCAATGGAGTAATAATAATAATAATAATAATACATTTGATTTATAAGCGCCTTTTAAAACTCTCAAGGTCACTTTGCAGTCACAGGATAAGTTTTTCTATGGGTGAGCAGCGGCAGCCGCACGCGCCAGCGTTCACTTAACCCGGAAGTAACTCAAATAAATAGAAAGCTAGCTAGCAAATAGATAGCTAATAGACAGCTAGCCAGGTTTCCAGATAGCCGTATAACTAATAGATAGGCAGCCATGCGCCAACGTTCACTCAACCCGGAATAACTCAAATAGATAGAAAGTTAGCTAGCTGGCTAATAGATAACTAATAGATAGCTAGCTAGATAGATAGCTAATAGATAGCAAATAGCTAGTTAGCAAATAGATATCAAATAGATATGTAGCAAGGTAGCCAGCTAGATAGTTAGATAGATAGCCAGCGAGATAGCGAGATTATCTGGCTAATAAATAACTAATAGATAGCCAGCTAGAGCGTTAGCCAGGTAGCTAATAGATAGCCAGCCATGTGCGAGCGTTCTTTCAACCTGGAATAACTCAAATAGATAGAAAGTTAGCTGGCTGGCTAATAGATAGATAGCTAGTTAGGTAGTCGGGTAGATAGCTAATTAGCAAATAGATAACAAATAGATATGTAGCAAGGTAGCCAGCTAGATAGCTAGCTCGATAGCCAGCTAGATAGTGAGATTAGCTAGCAAATAAATAACTAATAGATAGCCAGCTAGAGAACTAGCCAGCTAGCTAATAGATAGCCAGCTAGGTAGCCAGCCACATAGCAAGCTAGATAGCTCAAGTGAAGCAACATGATGTCAACAAACCGTGACATGAACAACAACAACAAACTGAGTAGACCTGTGACTGTGCATTTAAATTTCCACCGCAGTAACAATTTTAACTTGATTTTAAAATTCGACACCAAGTGCGCGTTAAGCCCAACGCTGCCTTCCCAGCCGATGTTCACATTTGGAAAGGATGACATTTTTTTTTTTTTGTGTGTTTCCCAGGCCGAGATTTTGCATCCTTCGTCAAGACAAGGCCAACGACCGCAAGCTGCACTTGGGTTGAAAAAAAATGAGATCCTATTATATTGGCTTTACACCAGATCGCCGGAGCCCTTGATGACCAGCTCCCCTCGCCACCTTCCACTCCTGAGCTGGCAAACACACACCGAGCTTGAATCGCTCAATATTCTCCTGTATTATTTCCAGCAGAAATCATCCAAATCAACCCGCTGCAGCGCTTTTTAATCCCCATGCCAAGGTAACACAGAAAAATGCGTATGCCATGGCACAAGAGCGGCTAAAAAGCAGAAGGTAATTACCAAGGCTTTTCTTAGAAGCCTCTCTCTCAGAAATCGTACCCTCCTCCCTGGAAGCATTTTGTAGTTCTGTGAATCGCCTGATGAACGGTCCTCCCCTTTGCCCGTCCACTCACTGACTCAGATGCTGGAGCGCACGCACACATGCAAGCACAATGTGGCCATTACTGCCTCATGCAATCTCGAGCACACACTCCAAGCTCGCAGGAACTAATGGTCTCTTTTTTTTTATTCCTGAACCCGTCGAATGGCTGAAATATTACCCGTATGTCGCCAAAATCCAAACAATCCTCATTTGGGAACAACAGTAAAATTGTCATTGTTCATGTGCCTGAATATCAAAGGATTAAAGTGGAATATTTCCTAGAAATCAGTCAAGCAGTTTTACTATAATCCATTTTAGGACGAAGAAAGGACCAACTCTTCAAGACAAATTATGGGTGCCACAACAGCCCTCGTCACCATATATCTGTGGTGCAATATTTCAAAATAAATGCTTGAATTTCAGACCGAAGAATTTCATATACATATACAGTGAGACCTCAAATTACAAACACCTTATTTTACAAACTTTTCGTCTTACAAACTTCAAATTTATGAAAATTAAACCTTATAATAAGCACTATTTTCATAATACACACCCACCACGGCTGGCGAAGTGATCTTCGGCGGAAGCGCACGACCGAACAGCACCAGAGGTTAAGTTATCAACAGTCCTTATGGAAGGTGACTCTCCTTCCATAAGCCATCAACGACCATCAAAAAGGTAAATAAAACTTTATTTTACAGCGCAGTTTATTTCTTTAATTACAGTCCTCATGTAATGCGCCTCTCTTTCCAAATAACAATTCCCTTTGACCTTCGACCTCCAACGCCATTCCATCAAGCCATAAATGACCATCACAAATGTAAATAAAGTGACTTTATGATACAATGCAGTGTATTTCTTTCATTACAATACAATAGCACATTTATTATACATAGAATAAGGTATGTTGTGTGTACTTTTAAGGCTTATTTAGTTGAAAAGTATATTTTATGGAAACCCGGGAACGGATGATTCCCATTTTAATGGTTTACTATGGGAATTTTTTATTTTAGATACACACTTTTCGCCTTACACACTCTGTCTGGGAACCAATTAAGTTCGTAAGTTGAGGTCTCACTGTACGTAAAGTGTCCTTGAGAGTTTTGAAAGGCGCTTATAAATGAAATTTATTTATTATTATTATTATTATTATTATATTCATATACATGCACGGCCGAGCTAAGGCTGTGGTCAATTAGACCACTTCATATACAGTATATGCGCTGGCATTTAAAAATCTGGGGATCACATATAAATGTCCTTTATAAAAAAAAAAAAAAATTTAGCACATTTTTTTGGTGTGATTAATGTAATGTTATCTTCATTGAGAAAGAAACATTCTATTTAAAAAAACAAGTCAGACATTTCCAAATGAGCCCAAGGTTTTCAATTGTAGTGTATAAACAGTTGTGGCTGTGAGATCAAGAAAAGCAATATTTGGATGGAAAAAAGATTCAAACGAAACTAGGTACCGTATTTTGCAATCGCATGGTCATCAAAGAAAGAAAGAAAATCACAAGATGGTCCCCCTTTCAGTCATTAAAGATATTTTCCGAATAATTGCCCATATTTTACAAATTCTGCCAGTGAATGTAAATTATGCTTTTCTTTCAAAAAGCACGTGGTTTGCGGGTGACATCAAACTTTTGAACGTTCGTGCATATAATACGCAATTCTAAAAACAAATAAAAACCTCATAGGATTTTTTTTTCACCTTTCACCCACAAATCGTACACATGTATGCTCTGGAAAAAATATTCAAATTATTCCTATTAAAATTCCCGACCACCAAAGCGTCACTAATATCCAAATAAACAGAATTGTTTTGTCATTTTCTACCAACACGTATGACAAATTTTTACTCTGAGAACCACCTAAAAAAATACTTGTCTCTCACAAGTACCACTAGCATTATTAAAATTGTATACAGTAGCATATTAGGCCTATGTGTTCATGAAAAGACAGACAGACAGACATTTTATTCCTAAAACACAAGTATTTGATATTATGGAAAAATGAAAAAAAATATTTATATGATAATTTAAGTTTTAATTAAAAAAAATACCTGCAGAAAAAATAAATATAAAAATACACAATTCTTACAAATTGTATGCTAATCCTTAGCAGTTAAAAGTTAAATACAACTAAACTGTGTTTTTTTTTCACCCTTCCATGCTATCAGAGATATGACAGTCATATACTGTGGGCAAAGACTTGAAACCAGAAAGATTGTCCCTACTGCTGGCAGGAGACGCAGCCATTCATGACAGACGTCTGAATTCTGCGGCCCTCTGCCAAGCTATTTATTGAGAGTACATGCAAATTAAAGTGATACATTAGTAAAGTAGTAGTTTTCTTGATTATAATACAATACCCCTGGAACGTACTGAGCCCCAACAGCTGTAAGCAATAAAACATTGTCTTTTCCATGAGCTGATAAATTTGTAACCTGGCTAATGAGCTCTTCCTGTGCAGGATGTTCAAGTCCGAAATAACTGGTGATAAAGGAGTATCCCAAGTACTAAATTCTGTGCAAGGCCAGATGTCCGAGATGAAGCTGACAGCTTAACTTGCTGTGTCTGTTGACCTGATTGACCCCAGGTTGTCTGCTTCAATTGTGTATTCGAGTCACAAGTGTTGACTAAGCATATAACAGCATGAAACTTTTAAAGATGATAACTTCTTATTCTGTCTAATCTCTATCACATGCGTACAACCAAGGAAGCCCGCACCCATGAGTGGTACTATAATAACATTTTTACAATTGTTGGTAAAATTTGTATGTTTGTGATGAAGTAGTAGAGCTAGCATATTGGCCCGAAAGACCTTTGACCTTGATTTTGAAGTCATCTTTTTGTTTTTTTGTGCAGAGGAGTAGTCACTTGTTTTGGATTGGTTTCTTTTGTTTGCTTATTTCCAAAGCTAAACATACTGTATGTTATTGAAAAACCGTAATTATAAATATTTTATGTATTTTTTTATTAGCCATGGTTAAAAATGTAATGGTAAAAAAAACACATTGCACATGTAAAAGGTAGAAAAAGGATTTTACTGAAAAAAAAAATAAAACAGCAAAGTTACGTAAATGGAATCAGTGTATGTACATCTCATACAATCCAGTCCAAATGATATAAGCGCACAGTCATACACACATGCACACACGCACTCACGCGCGCTGATATCAACTTCTACACCTTTAAAAAAATAATAATAATGACCCTGTGTCCAAAGTTCTGAAGCAGCAAATGTCATTTCCTTGTGAGGGGGCGGGTTAAAGTGAAACGGTTTGTGTGTATTTGTCCTTCTTTTGAAGTTGAGATAAGCCCTCATACCTTGAAGGGGTATTCCTGTAAGAAACGCAGCAGCGGCCTCGGGAGTGGTAGCTGGTCATGGCGCTCCGAATGCCTGTTGATGACCAGCCGGGTAAGGTGCTGCAAGGTGGGCAGGCTCTGCGGTTTATACACGGGCCGCCTTAATTTTAGCACCACAGACGCCGACGCCTCTTGAATGGTCACTTTGGAAGTCGCCTCATTGGCCGCTGTGCCCCCGTCGTCGTCTTCCGAGCTCCTATCCGGTCCCATGTAGTGCTGGACCAAGCTGGGGACGTTGGGGAAGGACGACAGGTTGGGCCGAGCCGGCGAGCTGCAGTCCAGTAAAAAGCGGGTGCAGCTGTACTGGATACGTATGCTGGTGGGGCCGCGGGCCGTCTTGACGGAGAGGGTGAGCATGTATAAAGGGTGGCTGCTGTCTCGGACCAGGAAAGCCCCCTCAGAGGCCTCTTGAAGTGCACCGTGCGCCTGGGCCGCACTGATCGCTCCCCAGTACCACCCTGCACACGTGCCGCCATGTTAGGATATCATTCAAAACATTCAATTGACAAAGTGATCCATCCAAAAATTCTTGGAAAATATGCCTCAAAAGTTGAAATCATTGTCATGTGAGATGACTAAAGAACAATTGTCAAAGAGCCAAAATCTGGAAATAATGCCGAGAGGCTTCGGGTTGAGACGTTACAACAATTTTTGAGGTTATGAATCGCGCCCAGTCTCGAATACATTGTCACGCAATGGGATTTGGAGTTTATTTTTTTTCATATCTGTGACATCGATGGATTTTTCATCCAGTCGATTTGATCAAATATGGAGTATGATAAATTTTCGCCAGAGCAGAGGCAGGAGAACACATCTTGATGAAGCACAAGTAATCACAACAACCAAGAAGTTAGTACCGGATTATCACTTTTATTACATTTGATTTGTATTTTATTGACTGCCTTCAAGCGTCTTTCAAACAAATTGTCACGTTTCGGTTTGCGACCAACGAGTGGCACTGTAGGGCCCCTCTTATAGCTGCACAGGTGTTGGTCGTTTTAATCAGTGGCAGTCAAAAAGGATTCCCAGCACGACCATTCAGTGTCAGGTCATTATTTTGTTTCATCCTATCAGGTTTGTTTCGTCTTGTCATGTTAAACTCATGGTTTTGTTTGCTACGTTGGACCTTTTTGGTCTGATGACCTTGTCAGCTTTTACTCATGGTTTTGTTTGCTACTTTGGACCTTTTTGTACTCATGAGCGTGGTGTGTTTTACTCATGGTTTTGTTTGCTACTTTTGACCTTTTTGTTGTGATGACCTTTCATGTTTTACTCGTGGTTTTGTTTGCCACTTTGGACCTTTTTGGTCTGATGATCTCGTCAGGTTTTACTCATGGTTTTGTTTGCTACTTTGGACCTTTTCCGATGACCTTGTCGTGTTTTACTCATGGTTGTGTTTGCTACTTTGGACCTTTTTGTTCTGATGACCTTGTTATGTTTTACTCATGGTTGTGTTTGCTACTATGGACATTTTTGTTCTGATGACCCTATGTTTTACTCATGGTTGTGTTTGCTACTTTGGACCTTTTTGTTCTGATGACCTTGTCATGTTTTACTCCAGGTTTTGTTTTGCTACTTTGGACAAATTGGCATGTTCTAATGTCTACTGTAGAAGACCCCTCAGATTCAAACATTTATGATATGATTTTTTTCTTTTTGACATGTGATACCTAAAGATTTTTTCCATGATTGTCTTGGTCAGATTTGTTCAGAAACAAAAACACGGGCAGTCATGACAAAGTTTATACATTTATGATTTCGCAGTTACTGTATAACTGAGGGCAACTTTAATGGCAATGTGGCCTCTGCCACAAAATAACAAATTAAACAGCCCAAATCCAATTCCATGAATGTGTTCTTTGTCTTTTAGATTATGTAAAGCCATCATAAACAACACCAGTAGCAGTAAAGTGTCAAAAGTGTTGCGCTGGCGACGAAACACAAATGTCATTGATCGCCTCTCAGCACTCTATACGTACAATTACGTAACGCAAATACAAGTGGCGTCTTGGTTTCCAATTCCTATTGCTTAACCCAAATTTGAACCTTAATCGGAAATTTATGATAGCAGTAACAGATGGAAATTACATTTAAGCCATGAATATAACACAATCAAATGAAAAAGTGCAAAAACAGTGACAACTGAACATTGGCAACATATCCTTGTTACGCTGCTGAACAAACTAGTCAATGGCGACCCTTCATAACCTCAAAATGTTGTAATGTATAACCAAGCACCCCCTGAGTCCATTTTACCAAGCACATGCCCTTTCACTTACACATGTAGTCAACTATTTGATAAAAATCTACACATCCTTGTTCAAATGGCAAGTTTTGGTCATAAAAAAATTATAATAAGAATAAAAACTATGTGGCCTGTACGCTGTACAACTCTTTTGAATGTTTCCATGAATACATTAAAACATTTGGAGCTGTAATCTGACTTACTGTATTTTCAGGTGTATAAGGTGCACCGGAGTAGAAGGCGCACCCCTAATGAATGGTATATTTTCAAACTTTTTCAATAAATAAGGCGCACCGGACTGTAAGGCGCACCTTCAATGAATAAAAAACGTTTTCCAGATATAATATATAAATATAAAAAAAATCCAATTCTGCTGACAGTAGTTGAGAGACCTGTTGTGGCTCAACATTACTTCACATATAAGGCGCACTTGCATATAAGGTGCAGGGCTATCTTTTAAAGAAAATCAAGGTTTTTGTGCGCGCTTTATACACCGGATATTACAGGAGTTTGGTTGCGTGTGAATGCCTCATCTGGGGATGTGGCGATGTTCACAATCAACTAATTACAGGGTACATTCAAAATCTCTCTCTGTCTCTCTATTTTTTAATCATAAAAGCATCTGACAGGTGTGCACATTTTGTATCTCCCGTCAATCGTGTATAAGGCTCTTGTGGTGTCAACAATTCATTCCAGCAGTACGACAACCACAGGTAACAGCCCCTCTACATTCCATGTCTCGATGACATTTTCAAATGAGTACAGTATTTTTTGGTGTATTAGGAGCACCCAAAAGCCTTCATTTTCTTCAAAAGATGACCTTGCGCCTTATACTCTGGTGCGCCTTATATGTGATGTCATATTGAGGTACAACTGGTCTTGCAACTACTGTCAGACTACACAGACTCAATTTCCCCTTGTAGAAAAAGCCGTACGTTACCCCAGCATCTACTGTAGCGCCGTATAATGTGGTGTGCCTTATGCAGTGATACCTCGGTTTACGAACCCCTTGGCTTACGAGCTTTTCGGTTTACGAACGTTACATTTATTAAAATGTTACCTTGGCATACGAACGTAAATTTACCTTGGCATACACACTTTTTCGTACACAGAGCTGCCTCAATGATTGATGTGTCGTTCGTGAACGAGCCCATTCTTCTCACAACAAAATGGCATCCGACTGTTTTTGTCCTCTATTCTCCGCCCCCAGTCTTCGGTTAAAGCCACATGATTGGTCAAGAACGCAGCAGTGAGGGGGGTGGTTTAAACATTAAAGAGACAGACAGACGACAGTGAGAGAGTTTCAACTTTGATAGTTCAAAGGCACAGTGTAGACTGCAAGGTTAAAATATCCCATCAATCAGGCTCCACAAACAACCCGCACAAGCCATCTGTATACTTGATGCAAAAAGCTATCAACCCAGCTAAACAGAACACAATTGATGAAGAACTAGATACAATTATGACAGAGAAAGCACCTACAAGAGATCATTCCTCAAGATGGTGAAAGAAGAAGGTTAATGCTGATGAAACTGGCCACTCCATTCCTTCAAGCCATCAACGACCATCACAAAGGTAAATAAAACGACTTTATTATACAGTACAGTTTATTTATTTAATTATTATACACATTTTTATACATAAAATATGGCATATTTTGTGTAGTTATAAGGCTTAGAAAATTAGAAAGTAGAAAATTATGTATTATGAGGACCTGGGAACGGATTATTTGTCATTTTAATGGTTTCCGATGGGAAATTCATTTTTGGAATACACACTTTTCGCCTTACACACTCTGTCTGGGGACCAATTACGTTCGTAAGCCAAGGTATCACTGTATTTGGAAAACATTTTTATACTGTATTTATATATTATAATTGTAAAACTGTTTTCATTCATTAAAGTTGCGGCTGATACTCCGGGTGCGCCTTATATATGGAAAAAGTTTGAAAATACACCATTAATTGTGGTTATGCCTTACACACCGGAAAAATCCAGTAGTTTTACTTTATTTTAGTTTTGTGAGGAAAAAGTTGGTGGATGCTCATCTAACACACCTGATGTTTCTAAGTGGCAGAAGTTGCTCGCAATGGCCTGAAGATCTTTGGTGGGATCCCATAATGACGTGCTGCTCTGCAGGCAAGGCGTTGGCGCCACCGTCCCTGCCCGCATGCCCCTGTGGGGGGCCTCAGTCGTTGGAGCAGTGGGCAAAAGACCTCGGGGACTGAAAATAGCATGATAGCTTTATTAGGGTAAACTCATGAACAAACAAAACCTGAAATTTGTTGGTTGAAATTTTCAATGCATCTGGAATGAGATCAGTGTAACCGCGAGTGACAAACACAACAAACGGGCTACTCCCAGGAGACAATATAATACGTTTAACTTTGTCATGATGAGGCTAATGCAATAATAGCAGTTTGCAAATGCAATAAATGTTTACATCAGAGCTAACTGCCTATAGGATCAATTTGTGTCATTCAGTTTTCAACATGGCCCTGTACTTCTTCATGAGGAAAATTTGTCATAAAAGTTGAATGTTCACAGAAGTCGGTATGTTTTGGAATTAACAGTGATGAGATCAATTGAAACAACAACAAAAAAATAGATTACAGTTTTGATCCGATGGCAACAATGTTATTTTGTCTTTTATGAAAGGTCAAGATGTCATAAAATATTAAAAAGCATTGCTGCTTTGAAAGCTTTTTATAAACACAACTGGTAAAAGCCGAGTTTATTTCCAAAAGTCCCCATAAAGTGTAGTTGGACTTTTAAAAGGTCAAATAAGGACAAAAATGATGAAAATATATGTTAAAATTCTCTTTGCAAAGAACAAATGATCACATCAGAGTTACACTATGTGTTGTTAAGATTTTGTTTATTAAACGACCTATCACGTCACAAAATTGGGATTAAACCGTTTGAAAGTCATTAACAGACACAGCAAGGGTCCAACAGTTTCCCGTAAATGCGTATACTGTATTATACTGTACATGTATTTGTATTTTTTTTTTGCAAGTTCGAAATTAATTTTCGGGTAAAAAATGCGCACGTGTTTGCCAGTGCCGTGGGTGATTTAGTTTCGTGTATGTCGTTTTTTTTAATACAGAAATATTTTCATACTGAGCGTTAATAATAGCCGTTTAAATTGTATAAACATACCCAAGACTTACTTAATCGCTAAACGTCTAAATTAATGCGTATTTGATTTTTTTAAGTCGTAAACATAATTTCCTTCATATGTACTTCATGCGAGAGTTGTCGTTTTTGGGTCGAGTGGAATTGTTTGTTGGTTTATCATGCACGCATTCAAAGTCACAGTACAAATATAAAAGAGTATCATCCCTAGAAATGTAAACAATCCCTTATCGAAGCACAATTTTAAAACGAATACAATCGTTCAAGGGTAGAACCAATACTTACGGCTTTGTACAGTATTTATCACTAAATAACTTACATTACAATGGACTTCTTGCGATTGTGATGAGAATCACTTTAGCTATTTTCAAATTAGAAAACTGCTTCTAATGCAATTGGTGGTGGTGAATTTATACATATAGCGCACGCACAATTAATACATAAATAACGATCTTATTCTACTGTATTAAAATAAGCACTGTGTGTATGGAAGCGATCGAATAGTAGATTGGTTACATCCTTGATTCGAACGGAGGTCTTTTGCGGTTGAGTTAAAAAGCAAACAAAGACATGATGTACTCACCCTGGCACACAGAGAATCATACTACTTCTTCAAACCACACTCCAATTCCAGTCGTAACGCAGCCCTCGCTTTTTGTTTAAAAAAACAAAGATAATCTACTGAAGAAAAACTCGTAAGAAAAACATGAATAAAAAAACATACACGCGCTGGTTCACAAAACCAGTTCCGATCAACGTGCGTCACTGTCGCTAGCCAAAATATACGACGTTTATCCAGGTGGTACCTTTTTAAATAATAAAGATTCCGGTTTAGCGCCCTCGATTTGTGGAGTGTTGTTGTCGCCAGAATCGGGAGCTTCCAATGTGCGAAGGGAGCGCAGCGAAAAGGCTTGTCTTTTTAAAATTGACTATTTCCTAGAAGTCTATTCTGAGAACGCCTTTCGGCACTGGCAGCTCTGACGTCACTGACTCCGGACGACGAGCACGCGCCAGAGCGATTCCCCGACACACTCTCCTTGCACATTTTTTTAACAAAACAATCGTACAACCCCAAACGCGATTCTTCGTGACGAATAATCCACGTAGTGTTTTTTTTTTCTTTTTTTAAAATTACGATATCCACGCGCGTGCAAGAATGGATACATTTCTGTGTGCGCGCCCCTCCTCTTGTTCTGTGCGCCCGCCCGCTGGCTTCTGCGTTCGTTGAAGCGCCGCGCGCTCCCGAGAATCGAACGCTGGTTTCTCTCTACCCGCTTTCCAGGAATAAGCTTGCCTGCGTTTTGACTCCGCCCCGCCGAGCCGCCCCCGGTGCGGGCTTCATTCTGGGAATTCACCGCCTTGACATTAAAGATACTAGTCGTGCCTGGCAGGGGCGTTTCTTCACCCCTCCTGTGGGTTCAAATAAAATGGACCATGGATGTACACTTTGACAAGCACACCACCACCTGAAAAAAAGAATACGCGGCTCGGATAATGGGTAGAAGGAATGGAAAACAATGTTTTAATAATTGCTGACGCCATGTTCTTAAGTCTACATTACAGTGCCGATGCTTTTTTTTTTCTTTGCTAGCTTTAGCTTGTGCAAAATCGCCGCGTATACTGCACGTGTTTCCGTTTCAGTCGTTGATATGGATCAATATTGGCTGTTTATCTAAGTCATCGAACCACCAGAGAGCAGCAACAAGCAAAGGCGGGGGGTTCAGACGCCTTGTCGTGTAGTGATATGATATAAATTGTCCCCATACGATCACGCGATCATAACCCGGAAGTGGGAACATAATCTTACTTTTTTGTTTATTTTGAATGAAGCTGACCGTGTGTCTCTTCTTCAGCCATAGTACAGTACACGGAATTGTAGCTTGTGCTCGAAAAGACCTCAATGACCTTTCAGTCATCCGTGCCTTGTTGAGTGAGGAGCAACACCCATAGAATGAGATGTGGAAACAGGGGCGGAGCTACGTGGTGGCCACTGGCCTAAGGGAACATTTTGATACCTGTAACTTTTTACTTTGATGCAGTATCCTTAAATGTCTTGATAACCTACCACAATGCATTTATAATAAAAATAATACATTTCATTTATAAATGAGAAGGTTATTTCAGCCGTCATCTGAAACCTTCTCATCGATGGACCACTCCTGTACGACTGAGAGCTTACACAGACGTATTTCATTCATAAGCGCCTTTCAAAACTCTCAAGGTCACTTGACAGTCACCGGATAAGTTTTTCTGTGGGTGAGCAGCGGCAGCCACACGCGCCAGCGTTCACTCAACCCGGAAGTAACTCAAGTAGAATAGTAAGACAAATAGATAGAAAGCTACCTAGCAAGCCAATAGATAGCTAATAGCTAGCCAGCTAGATAGCTAGCCAGCCAGCCAGATAGCTATTGTAAGACAAAGAGAATAGACTTAGCACAAAAGTTCTTACATATGTCTACATAAAAGTAAAACAACTAAATAACAGATAATATTTATATTTACTATTTTATTTAAAGCACAAATGTACCTGAATGAAAACACTTAGAGGGTCACTGTTTTTGATTTTTCAATACTTATTTGAAAACCCCACTATTCAATACGTTAGCAAAAAAAATAATAAATATATATATATGTTCTATCACACTAACTTAAATTTTTTTTAATATAATCTTAAGTTTAATATTCAGCAAATATATCACTTTGGTCAAAGCTAGCATGTTTCATTTTCGTTGTTCTACTTTGGATACCCAATAGGCCAGTGGCAGGCCGTGGATTTCATCGCTAGGCCTTCAGTAGTGCTATGTCTGAATCAATCCAGACTGAAAAAAGAGAGGTGTATGTGATTTATTACAAGTACACTGGAGGGTACCATTAGCCAGGAAATAAATGTCTGACCTTTCTTAATTATGCTCCAGGGCCTGCAGAACTGATTGTGAAGGCGTCCAGGTCGACTTCTGACCCCGGTAACAAATGATGGCTGAAATGTGATTGGTTAAATGCTTAAATATGAAAACATGTGTAGTTTTTACAAGTGTAAAAGTAATGAAACGACGCTGATAAACAATTTAGAATTATTATTTAATATGAATTCACGGGAAAAAAATAATTAACATCAGTCCGTGATTCTGATATTTTAAGGCCAGCACAGAATGCTTTGCAGGCCCTGACGGCCCACCATTCTTATATAATGAGTGGGTTAAGCAAGTTTCTGGATATATGAATTTTATTTCATGAAACTATGACGTGGATGCTATGATACACAATGAATTCTTGGTTACGGAGTACTTTCCGGTAACGCAAAAGTACGTGTGTGCGCGTTGTAAGCATGTAAACTTAATACACTGAAACGTTGTGTCATCCCAGCTGCTGTGACACATTAAAACAATTAACCTTCAAATAGAATTCTAACTAGCGAAAAATGATTTCATGACACGCAGACTTGTGCCCACTGGTTACATTTGACAAGGCAATTAATCAAGAGTGTCTGTTTTTGGATGAGTTGCGTACCAAGCAACCAGCCACGTTAGTCATTCACTTGAAATAATGACGTATGTCAATTGTTTACCACAAACCTTCAAGGGACATTTTTAATTGTTTTCTCATGAACCCATTAAACTGCCATTCCCTGAATTTGTTCTGGATTTTGGGTTTTCCATCTTTGGGTGCTGATAAAGCGCTGGTCAGACCTCTGGCAATAATTTCTTTTCCACGAGGGGGCAGCATTTCCCTTTTTCCATGTTAGCGCTTTGTTACAGCTGCAGCTGTTATCATAATAATAATACATTTCATTTTTAAGCGACTTTCAAAACTGTCAAGGACACTTTACAGTCACAGGATTAAAGCGTTATAGAAATAGATTAAAACGGAGTATATAATTAACAATAATATAATTGTATATACCGTAATTAACAATAATTAACGTGGCAAGACACAACATTAATGCATTTGAAAATGAATTCATCTGTGTTCATATGAACACGTTTGGCGTAAATGGATTAATAATATCGATATGTTTTGTCAATCAACTGAACCAATCATCTAGTTACTCAATAAGGAAATACATTTCAATATTATTAAAAAAAAAAAAAAAATGTATTAACTCATTCACTGCCATTTCCAAATTGATTCAGAAATTCAAAATATGATGTCGAGCGCCATTCCCGAATTTGTTCGGGTTTTGTCTTTTCGTGCTTGGGTGCTGATAAAGCGCTGATCAGACCTCTGGCAATGTTTTTTTTTTCCCTTTCCACAAGGGGGCAGCATGTTCCTTTTTTCCATTTTACCAATTTGTTCCAGCTGCAGCTGTTGTTAAAGTGCTATATAAATAGCTTAAAATGGGGTATTTAATTAACAATAACATAATTGTACATAATTAACAATAATTAACGTGGCTAGAAACAACATCATGTTTGGGTGCTGATAAAGTGCTGGTCAGACCTCTGGCAATGTTTTTCCCTGCCACGAGAGGCCTCATTTGCCTTTTGTACAGCCACCCTTATTTCAAGCTCATATAACTCCAGACACATATAATTTATGAATTAACTTTTTTTCTAATGAAAGAAGAGAGTCAAAGGTTTTTTTATGCTGCAATGGATATTTATGTAGTCCTAAAACTCAATATTCTATGGGTCCCGGAATTCAAGTGAAAATGACAAAAACCCTGGCACTGGAGTGGAATGTCTGGAAGTGAATGAGTTCATATGGACCGATATCAACGGCAGCTTTAGTGCTCATTTCCCTCGGTGGAAGAACACTGGCAGACTTTTTGACGCAGCGTCACTTGTGAAAACCTGTCGCTGTTACGTGTGCCAACGAGGAAATGGAATAGGTTAAAAAGGCCCTGGGCCACTTGTTTTGGAACGCGTCAGTCCTCAGTTCTCTGCTGAGGCGTCATAAGGTTGAGCATGCACTCACTGACCTCACCCCTTACCCCACTTGCGTTTTGTTGAAATGTGATTTTGAGTTCACATACGGTATGGAAAAACCCCAGACAGTATTTTGTGGCTTTCTTCTTTCAAGGAAGTTTACTGCTCGCGAGCCAGTGGTAACGGCGTAACCTTGTCATGATGACTGTCTGCCTTGCAATTGAGAGCACCCGGTTGGGCCTCCCTTGTCTGAAGATTGCATGTTTTCCTCGTTGTTGTGTAATATTTTCTCCCGACGTGTGGATGCGCATGTGAGTGGTTGTTTGGCAATGCGGTTCGCGTATGTATCTCTCTCATAAAAGATGATTTGAGATGTGAGCAATCCAGGCTTTAGTTTAGCCCGATGTCAGCTGCAACCCTCGTGAGGACAAACTAGAAAATAGACTTTTTTTCATTCATTCATTCATTCATTCATTCATTCACTGCCAGACAATCTATCTAAGATTAGTTAACTTTAAAGGACAACCAACGCCTCCAGACAAATTGTGTCCATAATTTGTAAAATGGCTTCAAATGACTTCTACTGAGCGTATTTTACAAAGATTCCACCGCATATAGCTATATTTTACGTTTTAAGACTTGCACTGAATATTCAGGAAGTCTTGTTTTCGAGTTGATGACGATGCCTGACGTGACATCACTGAAGGAACGCCCCTGACCGAGAAAGCGACACACAATGTATTTTGGGTACTTTGGTCTGAAAATTTCGTGTTGATCCGTGTTAATTGCGAAATTAGAAGGAAAAAAAACATAAATAATGCGATGGTGAATCATTGTGTGTTGCACCAATACTACTATTTGATACTAGTTGACACAAATTCACAGCAGACAAATCAGCCCATTTCCAACAGGGCTTGGGCGCCATCTTGTGCATTTTCTGGGCGCTAAATTGGAGTCCAGATGCCTCAAAATGAGACTGAAGGACTTCTTTAATCGATTGCAAACATGTATGCTTTCCTCTTCAGAACTATTTGAATCATACTCATAACTGGATGAGTAACAAGAAGACATCTTCTCCGAATCTGAAACCATTGTTTTGATTCTCGAGCAAAGCAAGACGTCTTGGCGTGACGTCACGAACAAGGGGGCGGGACCTTCTGAAACTGAAACTTTCTGAGGTCATTTTGAAGTAGTTTTGGGACACTTTAAGTCATTTTTATTAGTGTTTTGCATTTGACGAAAAATATCATACTGCGTGTTTTGGGTATTTTAGATGCTATAAAACGTTTTTTTGATGTCAGTTAGGAAACAAAAAAATGGTGCCGGTTGTCCTTTAAGTTAAGTTCTCAAGTTTATGTAACTTTTCTTGGATAAGATTGTTTTTCTTATCTTAGCTCGGGGGTCGGCAACACATGGCTCCGGAGCCGTATGTGACTCCTGCCTAGTGGTTACTTAGGCCTTTGAACTCATTCACTGCCAGACGTGCAAATATGTGTCCACTCCAGTGCCAGGGTTTTTGTCATTTTCACTCAAATTTCAGGACCCACAGAAAATTGACTTTTAGGACTATATAAACAATCAATGCAGCGTAAGACACCTTAGGCTAAACTTTCAAAAAAAGTTCATTTTGAGCTTAATTGAGTTATCTGCATTGAAAGTGGGGCCGGCTGTACAAAAGGTAAATGCCGCTCCCTCGTGGGAGGGAAAAACATTGTCAGAGGTCTGACCGAAGCTTGAAACAAATTTCTTGTGTTTTTTCTTGTTTTCAGACAACGTTGAAAAAAATGACTTGTACTTATGTTCTTAGGCTAACAAAGTGGATGTTTACTGTGTGCTAAACAACTGATTGTAGGGCCAGAGCTACCAGCACAATTTCCGTTCGCTGACGAAGCTTTTCGGATGTGAACCGAAACCTCCGACACCTTCAAAGAAGTACAGATGAAAGAAATCTTTTCATCAACTGACTGTTTTAAATCCTGGGGAGAAAAATACACAATGTACCCCTTAAAAACTAAAGAGTAGTGTGTTGAAAGAGCCAACAACTAAGATGTTCCGCACGGCTCCCATGGAACATAAACACAGGCACGCAGAACATTATGGAACTATCACATGTGCGTGCGTTGGAAGCTTTTATGAGCACTGAGGTTTGGCTCTGAAACTATTGTCAAGCCAAAATTAAATAAATAAAAAGAGTTTCTTAAAATGTTAAAACGTAGCCTTGATGATTGCAATAGTTTAACAGGAAAACTAATATTTTTATCAAAGCTAAGAGAAATAATCCAAATATTTCAAATGAGTCAGTTTGATCAACAAGAATTTATTTTTTTACACTTGATGTCATCTGACAGTAACATTAAGTTTTATGAAGGCCATTTGAACTCATTCACCACCAGACAACGTGTAAAAATGTGTCCACTGCAGTGCCAGGGTTTTTGTCACTGTCACTCGAATTCTAGGACCCACAGAATATTGAGTTTTAGGACTACATCAACATTTAATACAGCATGAGAAACCTTGGACAATCTTCTTTCATCATAAAAAAGAGTTCATTCCCAAATTACATGGGTTTGGAGTTATCTAAGCTTGAAATGAGGGTGGATGTCCAAAATACAATGCAATACATACATATTGGTTTATATGGTGCTTTATCAACAGCCAAAGCTGGAACAAAGTGTTAACATTGCCCGAGGTCTGACAAGTGCTTTATCAGCACCCAAGGAAGGAAAAACCAAAATCATGGACAAATTCAGGAATGGCGCTCTATGTGATATTTTGAATAAATCCAGGGAATGGCAGTGAATGAGTTAATGAGAAAACAATCACAAATGTACCTTGAAGGTTTTTGGTGAACAATTTACATACGTCATTATTTAATATCTTTAATCCAATGTATGATGATGTATTTTATATATATGTTGTTTTTTTTTGTTGTTCTTTTGATTTCTAGATGGTGCCGCGAGAGTGGCTGTCTTTCCAGCAGCTCATTTTGTTTTTCTACTTCTTTCATTCCTTTCATCTTCCTTTCATAACCTTGCTGCTATGAAATGTAAATTTCTCCACTGCGAGAGTTTAACAACAGCTGAAGCTGGAACAAAGCGCTAACGTAGGAGAAAAAAGCAAAATGCTGCCCAGATGTCGGGCCCGCGCTTTATCGGCACCCAAGCAAGAAACAACAAAACCCGAAGTAATTCGGAAATGCCGCTCAATGTCATATTTTCAATTCCCGAATAAATTTGTGAACGGCAGTTAAACTCTCTTAAAATCTACTTTTCTATCATGGAAAAATCATCAGAATAATCCAACACATCGGATGTTGATATACAGCATTTTTAATTTCTGTGTTTATAGACAAAGTATACTCAAAGCCTGTGGACTGCATTTTAGTCTTATAAACAAGCAAACACCTGTATTTTTTAAAGGCCTTCCGTGGCGAGTTCCTCCCCTTAACAAAACTTCCCCCCCACCCCAAATATTCCCGCGCACACGCATGTGGTAGATTGGCTTCGCACCAACAACACATGCAACTATTTAAGAGTCTTCATCATTGCCGTTTGCACTGAAGTGCGCTGATACGGTACCGCTTACTGGGAAGCCTTTTCCTAGAAATCCTAAAGCGAGCTCTGTTCTCAGAACGCCTGTGGACTTTTGTCTATCCGGATGCAGTTAAGCAAATATGTTTTCTAGTGTAAGAATACAAGAAAAAAAAGGCTACGAAACCATTGGTGCTGTTACATAAATCTGTCGGAGTTAGTGTCAAGTAAATGCATTGTTGTATCCAGGCAAAAAAAATGCATGTCAAGCTGACCTCATAAACGTGCTTAGCCCGATGAATAACATTCATGTATGGGACGTCGCCTATTCCGAGGAATTCTATTTCCCTTGATGCGTTTTTTTTTTCTGGCAGGGATTTTCAAAAGCACTTGAGATGGTCTTGTTATTGAATCTGCTTCCTTCACAATATGAGGTGTCATTTTTTTCCATGTTCTGAATGCATAAGAGCAGATTCTGGGAACATAAGAGATCATCCGTCTGGAAGATCTAACAGGCTAGCGGGACAATGATTTACACAGTACACTGGGTGTGTACCAAGTATCTTCGAGGGAAAATGGTGCTATTGGTAAGTGGGGGGTGGGGGGTAGTGGTGGTGATGGGCGGGGTTACATTTATGACTAATGTGTTTATGAATGTCTGTTAGTGTGCAGCAGGCAGCAATAAACTCACTTGTACTGAGCAGACGAGCTGTCTGACTTACCCAAAGCAAAGCAAACACAATTGTCATGGTTTTGTACATCTGAAAAAAATATTGTTTTTCTCAGAAATGTAGTTTTTTGAAAACATTTTTAAATCACTTTATGCCATTTCACCCGACACTATTTTGCTCAAATTGTGTAGTCCATCTCAAATCCATATGGGATGCTTCACCTATTTGGAAATTCTTATTTCCAGGAATCAGGAAGTATCTTGCTAAATGTTAAAATATAATAAATGTCGTGTTTGACTTATGATGCAATAAACAAACATACACACCTTCTATTTTCTGTTGTGTCTTGCAATGTAAAGTGTTCTTGAGTTTTGAAAGGTGCTTAAAAATAAAATGTATTATTATTATTATTATTATTATTATTATTATTATTATTATTATTATTATTATGCCGGTCCCAAGCTCGGATAAATACAGAGGGCTGTGTGAAGGGCATCCGACGTAAAAGCTTGCCCAAAACAAACATGCGGATCAAACCTCTCAAGATGGAGGACACTGGTTTGCTGTGGCGACCCCTTGAAGGGAAAAGCCAAAAGGAAAAGATTATTATTATTATTATTATTATTATTATTATTATTATTATTATTATTATTATTATTATTATTATTATTATTATTATTATCATATTTTCTGGTGTATAAGGTACACCCAAAAGCCTTCTTCAAAAGATGACCCTGCGCCTTTTACGCAGGTGCGCCTTATATGTGAAGTAATATTGATCCACAACAGGCCGTTTGGTGCAGGGCTAAAGAAATAACTTACATGACTTCCGTTTCCTTCATTTCTGAATCAGAGGTCGTTTTATTTTGAAACATTCTCGGATTCTCTATTATATCCTTCTACAGTATGTCACTCTTGACACAGGTGAAAGCGACGCTTCTTGATCACGTGACAGGTCACTGCTAAAATAAAACGCAAGAGCTAGCAAAATAAGTAAAAAAAAAAAAAAACAAACACACGTCTTAGAAGTTTCCCTTGGGAAGTCGAATAAACCCAGCAAGGAGATATTTGAGAAATAGAAGGTTACATTTAATAAAACTGAATCAGGAGTCCTACATAATTGAGGATTCCCACGGACCAAGCCCACTCAGCAAAAAGTACAGCAATGGTGAGTCGTATTTTTCATCCACTTTTCATTTGCAGTGTATGTTATTTTGACAGCACATTTTAACATTGCCATTGCATACCTGTCAACATTGACTAATAGCTGCCCTTATAAATGATTACAATTCCTGTATAAACGTTGTAGTACGCCGTACATTATTTTAAAAGATTTTTAAAAAACGCTCACACAAGCGGAAATGCACCGTTTACTGCGCATGCGCACTTTATGCTTTTATTGATCCGACCGCATGCAGTGATAAAAATATAAAAAAATATATAAAAAGGATATATTTAGACGAGGGCGGCCCGGTAGAGGGGTTAGCATGCCGGCTTCACAGTGCCGAGGTCGCCGGTTCGCGGCCCGCTCCGGCCTCCCTGTGTGGAGTTTGTATGTTCTCCCCGGGCCCGTGTGGGTTTTCTCCGGGTCCTCCGGTTTCCTCCCACATTACAAAAATATGCATGGCAGGCAGTGTGAGTGTGTGAGTGACTGTTGTTTGTCTCTGTGTGCCCTGCGATTGGCTGGCAACCAATTCAGGGTGTCCCCCGCCTCGTGCCCGAAGACAGCTGAGATAGGCTCCAGCACCCAACCGCGACCCTAATGAGGAATAAACGGTACGGAAAAGCTTGGTCGCCATTTTCTGCCTCTTTTTTGGTGATACATTTCCCCCCAATGTTGCCTCAAAATGGCACGGAATAAATTATTTAATCGATTGCAAACATGTATGCTTTCCTCTTCAGAACTATTTGAATCATATTCATAACTGCATGTGTAACGAGAAAGCATATTCTCCGAATCTGAAGCCGTTGTTTTGATTCTCGAGCAATGCAAGATGTCTTGGCGTCACGTCACGAACTGGGGACGGGACTTTCTAAAAATGCCCAATTCGCAGCTCAATTTTTTTGCAGATTTTGGACATTTTAAGTCATTTTTATTGGTGTTTTGCATTTGACTAAAAATATCATACTGCGTGTTTTGGGTATTTTAGAGGCTATAAAACGTTTTTCTGACGTCAGTTAAGAAACAAAAAAGTGACGTCGGTTGTCTTTTAAGGGTTACTTTTGCTGGTTTGCCGTAACAATAATAGCTATCGGCGGCAGCATTGTCGTTGGCTACTGGCAGTTGAGATCAACTGGATTTGAGCCAAGATGGTCTTTGTAAGGTCGGTTCACAGTTTTTAAAAAAATATCCCGTATAAAGGTTGTAGTACGCCGTACATTATTTGGAAGGATAAAAACTGTATAAAGTATGGGGAAAACGTATAAGTAGACAAGCATGCCATAGAGACGAGAGCGTGAAGCGTCCGCATCTGATGTTCCTCGTGTTTCTTACTATGTTACGAAAATACCGGTTTTCCTGCAGGGCATATCATATTGTTTTGAAAATATTGTCTGACATTAATCCTTTCCGTGGGGGGAAAAGGTTAGGGACCACTGCTTTGAAATGTAATTAGGTCGGAGGCGTGGCTTTGGAGGTTGACGGACACCCAGCAAAAACAAAATGAGACGTGCTCAAAAACCGAAAACCTGCATACCACACTGGTGGCTGTATTTCACCCCCACCTTTGTATGTTGCACTTTTTTGTGGTATACCAAAAAAAAGTTTTTAAAGCCCATGCTTTGAGCATCAAAAAGGGTAATAAACGGTCCCGAAGAGATGATTCTGTCTCTCAGGCTTTAATTAATCGTGTTTATCTTCCTTTGATCTTTTTTTTCCCTGTTGCTTCTGGGAATTCCGTTCCAATTCAATAATCCTCATGATCTCAAGCTGATAGCAGTGAGGTAATAACCTAGGTGGATGCAAAAGGCTATTTTTCAAACTCACTTCTTATCGGTGGTATATTATATAAGAATGCGGGAGATTATTATTGGAAGCCATCACTGCTGACACCACAATCACAGTTATAGAAAATACATCTGGGAGCTTTTGAATAGCTTGATAGTCACTGATTCATACACCCTGGGTTCATGCCACAGCACTGCAAAAATCCATTTGTATGCCATTAATAAAACCATTTCTCAACGTGATTGTCTCTATTTTTTTATTTTTTTTGCTTTATGACCATCACGACATAACATTGGATTGGATTGGCCTTTATTAGTCTCGCAGTGGAGAAATTGTTGTTTCCAAATGTTTTCTGAATGTAAATGCTGTGTATCTAATAATAATAATAATAATAACAATAATAATAATAATAATAATAATAATAATAATAATAATAATAATAATAATAATAATAATAATAAATTTTATTTCTAAGCGCCTTTCTCAAAACTCTCAAGGACACTTTACAGCAGGGGTGTCAAAGTCATTTTTTGCCGCGGGCCACATTGTAGTTATGGTTTCCTCTCGAGGGCCGTTATGAATTTGGGGAACCCATTAGAATGTTTAAATCCCTTCAAATATTACATATAGAGCACACAGCAAATTAATGAATAACTCGTTTTCAAATCTGACGTCAAGAATAATGACTTTTATTGTGGTTGACATCCAAAAATATGAAATTTTGGCTCAGATTTTAGCAATCATCATGGAATCTAACAAGTTTGATTTGCCTTCGCGTGCCGAAAAAAAATTATGTGGCGGGCCGGATTTGGCCCGCGGGCCTTGACTTTGACACCTGAGCTTTACAGTCACGGGATAAGAACTTTTTTTTTGCTGCGGGTGAGCAGCGGCAGCCATTCGCGCCAGCGTTCATTCTACCCGGAAGTAACACAGCAGCAAAGTTATGAAAGGAAGAGGAAAGGAAAGGAAGAAGTAGAAAAGCAAAATACAAGAGCTGCTGGAAAGGCATCCACTCTCACGGCGCCATCTTGAAGTAAAAAAAAAAAAACTAAATAAATAAAAAATAATATGACAACACATAGGGCGGCCCGGTAGTCGAGTGGTTAGCACACCGGCTGCACAGTGCAGAGGTCGCCGGTTCGCGTCCCGGTCCAGCCTCCCTGTGTGGAGTTTGCATGTTCTCCCCGGACCCGCGTGGGTTTTCTCCGGGTCCTCCGGTTTCCTCCCACACTCCAAAAACATGCATGGCAGGCAGATTGACCACTCCAAATTGTCCCTAGGTGTGAGTGTGAGAGTGACTGTTGTATGTCTTTGTGTGCCCTGCGATTGGCTGGCAACCAATTCAGGGTGTCCCCCGCCTCGTGCCCGAAGACAGCTGAGATAGGCTGCAGCAACCCCTGCGACCCTAATGAGGAATAAGCGGTACGGAAAATGAGATGAGATGAGATGACAACACATAGACACAGAGTCATTTATTCTTCAGCACTTGCTGTACCCTCTTTGTGACATGAAGCAGTTCTAGATGAGAGAGGAAAGGATCTTAACCGCCACAGGCCGAGTGAAATAATCTTTAGAAGTCAAAATATTTTTATTTGGATTTCATTTCAGTTTGTTTTTACAAACATTGCTGGTACAAAATTGTGCCTTTAAAACTCCACTGCAGCTTCATTGTGTAACTAACATGCGGTAAACAAATGACTATTCTTAGACAGTTCAACAGAATGGGGAAAAAACTCAAAACCAAAATAAATAGAGTGGGGTCATCTCACATCTGCTCTAGTTTGCACATACAGATAATTTCAGAATAATTGTGGTTTATTTTTACTGAGTAAAGCTCTTAATCCTTTAAAAAATAAGTTTTTATTTGCATACACACCTGAATACAATGGGAACTATTCAATATTAAATACAGAAAAATAATGTCATTATGTTACAGAAATGGAAGAAAATTAAATATTAGGCAATCCACAATTGAGCTGCATATCACGGTTAGGCCTCAGAAACCACAATCTTAAAGGACAACTGATGTCTCCGGACAAGTTGTGTCCATAATTTGTAAAATGGCTTCAAATGACTTCTACTGAGCGTATTTTACAAAGATTCCACCACATATAGCTATATTTTACCTTTTCAGACTCGCGCTGAATATTCCGGAAGTCTTGTTTTTGAATTGGTGACGAGTCCGTATGTTACGTCACTGAAGGAACGCCCCTCAGCGAGAAAGGATATACCTTGCATCACCTCAATGCATTTTGCAAGACTTTGTTTGG
Organism: Hippocampus bargibanti; assembly: GCF_051943395.1. Taxonomy (NCBI): domain Eukaryota; kingdom Metazoa; phylum Chordata; class Actinopteri; order Syngnathiformes; family Syngnathidae; genus Hippocampus; species Hippocampus bargibanti. The sequence goes on from NC_142745.1 coordinate 11,312,240, forward strand.
TCTGAAAACTTTGTGTTGATCCGTGTTGATGGCGAAATTAGAAGGAAAACACATAAATAACGCAATGTTGAATCCTTGTGTGTGACAGCGAGCATCTATTTGATATTCACTGACAAAAATTGTAAGGAATTAATCAGCCCGTTTCCACTGAGCTTTGTCGCCCTCTTCTGCCTCTTTTCGGTGCTACATTCCCCCCCCCCCCAGATGACACACATTCGGTGCTACATTTCCCTCCTCAAAATGACACGGAATAAATTCTTTAATCGACTGCAAACATGTATGCTTTCCTCTTCAGAACTATTTGAATCATATTCATAACTGGATGAGTAACAAGAAAGCATCTTCTCCGAATCTGAAGCCATTGTTTTGATTCTAGAGCAAGGCAAGATGTCCTGGCGTGATGTCACGAACATGGGGGCGGGACCTTCTGAAACTGGCCACTTCTGGTTTCAAATTGAATTACTATTTACACACTTTAAGTCATTTTAATTGGTGTTTTGCATTTGACTAAAAATATCATACTGCGTGTTTTGGGTATTTTAGATGCTATCAAACGTTTTTCTGATGTCAGTTAAAAAACAAAAAAGTGACGTCGGTTGTCCTTTAAATGTCACCCCCGCTCGCTGTCTAGAGATTTTTATCAGTGGGACTAAGCTGGCCACTTTATAACATTCATCTTTGGCTCCCATGTTTTGAAAAATTGAAAAATGAATACTATAGGCTATTAAAAACGTATTTTCCAGATAAACTCAAACCTGCTGAATATTTTCTTTCTCTGTGTATCACTGATTGAATATTTAGCATTTCTAAGAGCCGCATGATATCTCTGTTGCGTTGAAATGAATTAAATCGAATTGAATCGTGATGCTTCCATAATTGTCTGCATTTAATGCTTTGACCCCCAGAAGCAGCATTTTTGCTAATTGCCTCTTGCTAGTTCTCTATTGGATTCAGCTCTGGAAATGATTCATTTTGTCTGGAAGCAAGTTTGATGGTGGTTGTTGTTTGTGTCACCATGCTACATTGTCTTCACACGCCTGGCTAACCTTTTTTTTTTGAAAATGTGAAACAATCCCATGGCATTTGTCCATCCATCTCATCCATTTCCTGATCCGCTTACCCTCACAAGGGTCCCAGGGCATGCTGGAACCTATCCCAGGTGTCTTCGGGCAGCAGGCAGGAGACACCCTGAACTGGTTGACATCCAATTGCAGGGCAGACAGAGACAAAAAGCATTCACGTTTACACTCACACTTGGGGAAATTTTACTCGAGTGTTCTATCAGCCTCCCAGGCATGTTTTTGGAATGTGGGAAGAACATATCAGAGTATCCGGAGAAATCTACGAACGCATGAGGAAAACTCTCAAATTCCACACAGGAAGACTGGATTTGACCCCATTGCATTTATGTGCATGAAAATAAAAGTAACTAGATGGGTGTTGAGGGGTTTGTTTTCCATACATTTTTAAAGGACAACCGACACCTCCAGACAAGTTGCGTCCATAATTTGTAAAATGACTTCAAATGACTTCTACTGACCGCAGTTTACAAAGATTCCACCGCATATAGCTATATTTTACGTTTTAAAACTCTTACTGAATATTCATTAAGTCTTGTTTTCGAGTTGATGCCGATGCCAGAAGTGACGTCGCTGAAGGAACGCCCCTGACCGAGAAAGCGTCACACAATGCATTTTGGGTACTTTGTTTCATCTGAAAACACTGTGTTGATAGCGAAATTAGCAGGAAAACTACATAAATAACCCGATGGTGAATCGTTGTGTGTTGCACCAAGACTACTATTTGCTACTCGATGACACAAATTCCCAGCAGACAAATCAGCCCATTTCCAACAGAGCTTGGGCACCATCTTTTGCATTTTCTGGGATGCCACATTGGTGTTGTGGATGGCTCGAATTGATATGAGATGACTCCTTTAATCAATTGCAAACATTTATGCTTTCCTCATCAGAACGATTTGAATCATATTCATAACTGGATGAGTAACAAGAAAGCATCTTCTCCGAATCTGAAGCCATTGTTTTGATTCTCGAGCAAGACAAGACGTCTTGGCGTGACGTCTCGAACTGGCGGCGGGACTTTCTGAAAATGCCCAATTCGCAGCTCATTTTGTTGCAGTTTTAGCACATTTTAAGTCATTTTTATTGGTGTTTTGCATTTGACTAAAAATATCAGCCTGCGTGTTTTGGCTATTTTAGATGCTATAAAACGTTTTTCTGATGTCAGTTAAGAAGCAAATAAATGGTGTCGGTTGTCCTTGAAACACACCAATAGAATTCACAACCATACATACAGCAAGACCAGCCTCAATATCTCCAATGTCTTCCACAAAGAATTGGACATTGAGCTTTTTGTTTTGGGCCTGACAATGTATCTGTGGTTATTTTACTCAATTACATTACTCAAGAAACACCTCAGCGAGACATTTTGTCAGTCTTTTAGCCATCCTGAACCGCCTCACCCCGGCCTTTAATAAGGCGCTTGTGTCCCCTCTTGCCCGCGGGGCCGCGTGGCTTGGCAAATGCCTGCTTGAGCGCGTGCTGTTTAGGATGAAACTCTTCATACAGAAACGCCTCCGTCAACTCATTTCCATCATCGATTTCCAACTAAATAGAGAAAAACAAAACATTTTAATGTATTTGCCACGCCGCATTTTGTGTCGCTAGTTTTATGAATCTGTAAAATCCTCCACAAAAATACAAAGCATGCTATGTTTCTTTGAGCATCAAATTCCTAGAAAATAATTACACTGCACACATGACCTCAGTTCTCCTCAAAAGACTTTTTTTTCTTACAGCTATTCAATTCAATGTTCTATCCGTGTCCAACTGCGCTTTTCACCTTTTTTGCAACCTGCAGCTGGTAATCTCTCTCCACCTCCTCCAAGAGTCGACTCTTGCAGCTGGAGTAGAGCATTCGCTCCTTGATGCTGCAGCTGTATCCAGGCATGGAGTAAATGAATACTAAAAAAAAGAATGACAGATGTTTAACTCATTCACTGACTTTGAGCTAAAGAAGCAAGGTACACCCTGGACCGGTTGCGGGTTGAATCTGAGGCCACATAGTGGATCGATAAAATAAAAAAACCCATTCAAATGCACATTCAAGTGTATAGAAAATTTGGTCTCTTTGATGAATGTCAGAGCCAATATGTCAACCCAGATCTCACTATTTGGTCACAGTGCCACTTTGATCATGCAGAAAAATTATTTCTCAGAAATCCAATTAGCGCAAGTTTGTCTTGTCCATCTTGCCACATAGAGGATCGATAAAATTAAAATAAATTATGCAAATGCACATTCACGTACGTGTATAGAAGATTTGGTCTCTTTGATGAATGCCAGAGACAAGATGTCAACCCAGATCTCACTATTTGGTCACAGTGCCACTTGTGATCATGCAGAAAATTATTTCTCAGAAATCCAATTACTGCAAGTGTGTCTTGTCCATCTGGCCTATTTTAGACAGCTGAACTCGTCTGACATCTGCGACCAAATATAGACCTGTTGTTGGGGCGGTAAAACATGGAGACACATCAACAAGCATAAGACTCAATAATGGCGTACCGACGGATTCGAAGGAGTCGCCTTCGTAGGAGTGTTTGTAGAGGAAGAAATGATATCTTGGCGTGTCTTTGGGAACTCTGCAAGGCAAGTCCCGTATCTCCGTGTGGTGGAAATGAACCAGTTCAATCGTCTCTCGCTCCACGTCAAGTCTCTGGAAAAGTGGAAGTGTTCATTCAGTGAATTATTTTTGTTTTCAAAGTGTTTGTGGTGGGGTACTGACCAGCTGTAGGTAATTGATCTGCTTCTGAGCAAGCTTCCGGAGGGCTTGTCTGGCCGTCTCCTGCAGCGGGAACGACAGGCCTTGAAGGGTTTGCTGCTTACTATCCACGCTGTTCTCTACTGTCACCTGCAAGGGGCAGCAAGCACACATCTCACCTGTTTGTCATGCATGAGGAAACCGTCCCTTTCAATCATAATCACCCGTTGGTCTGAAACTGATACCGAACTCAATGTTTTCCCATCCTATCTTGAGGCAATTCCATGAAGCATCTCCAGCTGGTCCAGAATGCTGCTGCTCGCCTCTTGACTGGTACTCGTAACAGGGAGCATATAACTCCTACTCTGGCATCCCTCCACTGCCTCCCACTGACTTTTCAAGATCTTATTATTTGTCTTCAAATCTTTAAATGGCCTCGCTCATCCACCCATACACACCTTCCCGACGCTTCAGGTCTGCTGACCAGACATTATTACATGTGCCAAAAACTAATTGGAGGCTCAGAGGGGATCAACCCTTTTCTGTTACTGGTCCCACTCTCTGGAATGACCTGCCACTGAACATTCGGCAAGCCCCCTCGCTCCCCATCTTTAAAACCCGTCTCAAAACTCACTTATACTCTTTGGCATTCTACTCAGCATGATTCCGACTTGATCTTGGTTTCACTCCGTGGTACTTTTTACTAACTTTGTGACTTCTTCATTTCCTGTATAACGCCTGTTGTTAATGCGCTATATAAATCAATATGTATTGTATAAGTCACACATTCTGTACTGTAAAAATGTTCAAATGATATCACCAAAACAATATTGATGATAACATCACAAAATAGATTTTGGTCATCTCACCTCAGTGAGCTTGATCCTCTGCAACTCCTTCTCCGCTAGCGTGAGCGGTGCAGGGCCAGAGTACGACAACACATGGCGCTGGTAGCCCGACAGGCAAACGTCCTCCTGTGAGGAGGGGCGGAAAAGTGTAAAGAGTCACTTTGAAACACAGAACGCTGCTGCATACTCCCAACAAAATAGACTCTTACCTGCAATGTGCCAAACATCTCATATTTCACATGGCCACCGCCAAACTCCTTCTTGACGGTGGCACGGGTGGCAGCATACAGCATCTTGTCCTTGACCTGCAAACAGCAGAGAAACACAGACCCACCCCGCCGCCCCAAAAAATGGTCCGATTAAAAAAAGCATGAGAACAACTGTTGATACATTAGGTGACTGCGGGCTTTTACTCTCACAATCCAAACAGGTTATGGAAAAGACAAATGAGCTCAAATTGCTAACTATCACATAATATGTGACAGGTTCTGCTAAAAGAAGTCAAATGTTATTTTTTAAGCTTGATTAGCTAAACAGCAGATCAAATGGTAGACCCTAACATTACAACTTTCTGTGTACAGTACTGCACATTAGTTTATGTGTACAACCCGAGTACATTCTGAATATCCCTGCCAGTATCAGGAAAGTTTGAAGGTCTGTAACATACAGAAGACTCATCAGGTGACCAGGATAAGAAGAGCCACTCAAAGCCCAGTGCATTGTGGGAGTCCAGGCGGTAGAACACATAGCAGGGCTCCTGCCGGTCCAGCAGAGGTAGAAGGAAATGGTCGTAATCTTTGTCCCAACTCTGCTCTGGTTCCCTGTAGGCCCCCAGCAACAGCTGTTCTGAAAGTTACACCAGGCGGACATTACATATACATTAGCTTGCGTTACGAGACACATTTACAGAATGATGTTCTCCGTTTCTTGAAAGTAACCTTTTATTTATCTAGCTACTTAGCTAGATAGCTAGCTCGCTGTTATCGAGCAGGAAATGCTGATTTTGCTTTGCTTTTAGTGCAGCATATATGCTATGTCATATCTACTGTATAGCTGCTCGATAGCTTATTAAGCTAATGTCACATTGAGGGGTGTATGATACAGTACATTCATTTGTTTATCTTTTGTGTAATGTGGCGGTCCATTTCTCTCAACTATCTATCTGTATCTGTTAGGTAGTAAATTCAGCATTTGCCATGATAAGATGGCCATGTCTATCTCTCTCTACTTGTCTGTCTGTCTGTCTCTGAGCTGTCCACTTATCTCTAGTCCCTCCACCGGTGTCATTTTCTCCTTGTCTGTCAAACGTTCTGTCTCAATATACCTCCTTCTGTCTCTCCATCTCTGTCCCTGCCCATGTCTGTTTGTTTGTCTCTACCTTGACTGTCTGTCAAATCAATCACGCTCATACTGCTAAGTCCTTAGCTTTCTAACATGGGATTTCAGACATTGTCTTTCCAAAAACTGATCTGCTCAATAGTTAATCATTAATCGAGCTAATGTCATTTTTAATGTTGTACGTTGGTGATTTTCTATTCATGAAGCTAGCATCCAGATAGCTCATGAAGCTAAATTCATGTCCTTGCAGGATACTGTTTGGCTTTGCTCACTCGCCTCCTGCAAACAGTTTCTATTCTGAGGGGTAACAAATTCCTGTTCTGCATATTTTCCACCAACTATCCTTCTTGAACCATGCTTTTGTTATGCGAATACAGCAGTTCTGTTGAATGACCACCACATTTGGAAAAAGAGTGAGTTAGATCCAGTCCAAAATATTGATTTTATAAAGATAATTATGCTTAATTTTGATCGTGAAACTTGACTATGTTCTTATTCAAAAGACAGGAAGTAAAACGCTTCCTTCACTGTTCCTTGAAACTTTTGCAATCAGTGTGTTAACAATTCAACTTCAAACACGTGGGGATTTTATCAATTCTCCATTTTAATAACACCTAATTACAGTACATAACATGATTTAAAAAGGCTACCAATTCACCTCAACACGTTTTGCACTCGCAATGCGAGCTTGCGTATGTTACCATATGTTCGAATTTCAGACACAGCGACCGAACAACATTTTAGGGTTTATATTATGTACAGTAAAGTCTCGTTATATCGATATCGGATATATCGATAGTCCCGGTTATATCGATACTATTTCTATGCACGCACGGAGAAAATTACATGCAAACAGGGTCGGATATATCGATAGTCCCGGTTATATCGATATTTTTTCGGACTCCCTTGAATATCGATATAACGAGACTTTACTGTATTTATATCAGCATCATCATTAGTTTAGCTGGGCCGCATGTGTTCCTATCCTTGCTTCAGATTGCACAAGGGTCAATAATGAGTCAGTGATACAATGTGATGAAAAGTAGTCAAAGCAATATGTGCCACCAGGCAGAAACTGTTTCAAATGACTCTGCCAAAAAAACAAGGTGAAGCACAGGAGTGATGTCACAGATGATAAAATGCGTTCGTACAAATAAACAAGAGTCACAAGTAGTGTGACAAGAGTCAGATGCACACACCACATGAACATACCTAGAAAACACTGGCCTCACTGACCTTTTTCTCACTTGACACTTTAGCAGTTACAAATCCCTTTTCCTTTATTTCTTTCCTCTAAATCTTTTTATGTATGTGTTTATTTTCTTAGAACTGTCAGATCAGACCTTTGTCTTTTCCCGTTTTTTTTTTCCAAAGAAAACTATCCGTTTTGAAATAATTACGATGATTAGCACACCGTTGTACTCAAGGCACCATGGGAATAATGCTTTCGTTTCATTCTATATATTCCTTTTGTTTGCTATTACATGCATATTATCTGAATCTGTAGTAGACTAGCAACATGAAATGTTTTAAATATCAGAGAAAAACATAGAAATGTTTACATTTTGGCTCAGTCCCTTCAGGTCAGGAGTTTCACATTATTTGTTATTTAGTTTGTTTTTTGTTCTTTTGACTTTTGTTTATGTAGACATTAGTAAGAAATACTGTGCTAAGTCAATTCTGTCTTTTCTGTAATATCGTACAATAGCTATCTGGCTGGCTAGCTAGCTATCTAGATGGCTAGCTATTAGCTATCTATTGGCTTGCTATCTATTTGTCTTACTATTCCATTTGAGTGACTTCTGGGTTGAGTGAACGCTGGCGCGTGTGGCTGCCGCTGCTTACCCGCAGAAAAAAAAAAATCCTGTAACTGTAAAGGGACCTTGAGAGTTTTGAAAGGCGATTATAAATGAAATGTATTATTATTATTACATCGATCCATCCATCCATTTTGTAATTCGTTTACCCTCTCGGGGTCGCGGGCATGCTGTAGCCTATCCCAGCTGTCTCCATTCTATTATCGGTTAATATGAAAAAAAAAAAAAACAATTTGTGTCAAATGGTAGATCTAACATTCATGTAAAAACTACTGACTGAAAAACTTCCAAGAGTTCAACTTTTAGGTATGTCACTGACAACAATAGAGAGCCAATCACAAAGAAGCAAAGCCAGTGAAATAATTAACCAACACAAAATTTTATCCTGTCATCACAGTCCTATGTTGTAGGGTCACTCACCGTCTTGTATGCGCACCTTAATGAGGCGCACCGCTCCTCCTCTCGCTTGAACCAGAAACTCCCTCAGCTCTGGCGTCACCACAAGGGCTAGAAACATGGCGGCTCAAGCGACAGCAAGAGAGTAGCAGGGTCGTCCTCCTGAGAGGCCCCACTAAAATGTCACTTTGAGTCACGAGAACGCAAAAAGAAAAAGAAACTGCCAAAAACAAACTAATCCTATGTCTACGATTTACTCGTTCAAGATGAAAATGTCTAGATACAGTTGTGTGGAGCTGTCAGGGGCATCACAGACCTTATGAGTGTGTGAGATAGGGCATCGCTCAAGTGACCGGGACAGTATCATGTGCACGCAGATAGGGAACATGATCGCCCACACCGACTACCAAATTTAGCACCCACTGATGGTCCAGTCTTGGAGCCGACCATAAAAAAAAAAAAAACATTCACCCAATACCACAAGTGAAGGGGCTTGACGTACATATGCTGTCACAATCCTGTTTAGACAAGCTTTTCCATGACAAATATTGTGTACACACATGCAAAAATAAAATTTGATCGATAGACAGACAATGTAGCTACATAGATAATGTAGCTGGCTAGCTAGAAAATGTAACTAGCTAGATAGCATAGCTATATATAGCGTAAATATTGTTATTTAGTTTTTTTTTTTTGTTCTTTTGACTTCAAGACGGCGCCGCGAGAGTGGCTGCCTTTCCAGCAGCTCATGTATTTTGTTTTTCTACTTTCATTCCTTTCATCACTTTGCTGCTGTGAAATGTAAATTTCTCCACTGTGAGACTAATAAAGGCATATCCAATCCAATCCAATCCAAATAACTATCTATCTAGCTAGCTTGGGGTAACTTCAAAAGAAGAAAAGAACCATCGCTAAGCCATCACCTTATTGTGGAAGTCAGCTAGTTAGCTATATAGTGTAGATAGCTAGTGTAGATAGCTATCTAGCTATATATATCTATGCTATATATAGCTAGATAGCTATATAGCTATAGCTATATTTATTATTTTGAAGTGACCCCAAATTCTAGATGAAAGGGAGAATGTTGAAGAGACACTACAAGTCATGTGTCAGCAACAATAGCCTGCTTGTGTCAATGTTTGTTTCCTTTATTGTCTGCCAACACGAAATTCATTAGATTTGGAGAAGTGCAGGATCATCACGAGCAAGCATTTTAAAACAAAAAAAGAATGAGAAAGGCATTAAGATTAAGGAGTCCACGATGGCGCCTGAGTAGGCAGCCGTCAGCAAGTGCTCTCTTGAGCCTTGCTTTTTTTGTTGTTTTTGTCTTGTTTTTCTTTTGTCGCTTTGTGTTGTTGTGCGTCGTGTGGAATGGATACGGATTGTTTTTCAGCGTTTTTTTTACCACGACATTCATCAAGGAGGACACTGAGCTGAGCGGTTGCACATTTTCGGCAGCATGAATATGCCAGTACTGTTTTTGAATGGGAGGAATGTCGGTGCCATTCGACTGTCATCGCTGGACACCAAAGGGGCCATTGTGCTTTTTTGCGCCTGTATTGGGCAGCATCTTCACAGCCCCGCTTTGTTCAGAGGAAAGGTCGGTGCTGTTGGACAGTTTGGAGCTGGATGAATGCAACGCTTGAGGAGCCCGCGATAAGAAGGAGCGTCTGCGCAGAGCGCCGATGCGTATGTGGAACTGTCACGGTTTGGAATTGAAGCGTATTTATGTGGGACAGGAGATGTGAGACAATCTCTTCGTCAATGGATGCTACAGCTGCGTGTTTGCTTTCAACATTTAGCTTGTAGTCGACGTGCACATTCCACCATGATGTCCTTGATCCACTAGTGAAGAGACGCTTTGACCCTCTCCTCTTTCATGTGGAGCTGCTTTGTGTAACAATGAGGGTACAGAAAATACTTAAGAATGAATGACTCTGTGTCTTTGTATTTTTTGTTCTTTTGACCTCAAGACGGTGCCGCAAGAGTGGCTGCCTTTCCAGCAGCTCATGTATTTTGTTTTTCTACTTTCATAACTTTGCTGCTGTGAAATGTAAATTTCTCCACTGCGAGACTAATCCAATCCAATCCAAGATTGAGCCTAATGGTCACACTGATGTATATCTACTGGTGATTGACTGGTTAGCACATCCACCTCAGTGTCAAGGTCCGGAGTTTCATTTTGGACATGGGCCTTCCTGTGTGGAGTTGGCATGTTCTCCCGATGCTTTTGTTTTTTTTCCCAGCTACTCCTGTTTCCTTCTACATTCCAAAAACATGCAATGTAGGTTAACTGGGCACTCAAAATTGTCCCAAGGTGTGTTTGGTAGTCTCTGTGACTGGCTGGTAACGCTTCATGGTGTCCCCCGTTGACTTCCTGAAGACACCTGGGATAGGCTCCATCACCCCTGGCAACACTTGTGAGGGTATGCGGATCGCAAAATGTTTTGATGAATAGATGGGTGTGTGAAAATGTGTCCACACACACACACACCACACACATTTTTTGGGCATCATTGGTACTTAGAGCTCAACTTTTAGGTATGTCTGACTGTAAAAGTTGAACCGATCATTTATGAAGCCCAAAGGGTCAGACTATAAAATAATTCACTATTTTTATGAAATAACATTCTTCAAGTATGAAACTCTGGGATAATTTTTAAAAAATATGGACAAACACCCAAACGATTTCATTGAAATTTTTAATATAAAATAAAAATATATACAAATATATATAAAAAATGGACACATACTGTACTAACAACACACGACATATTTACAATTGGATCACAGAAAAAGGGATACCGCCCCCTCCTGGCGCCATTTCGCACTTCAGTCGTCTATGGTGGGAAGCCAGAACGCCTGAAAAGACAACGTATATAATTTAAAGCCACTTGTGTGCATTTCTATTTTACGAGCATTGAAAAAAAGTGTCGTCTGATATGCCCTAAAGCTGAACTGAATGTCACGCTTCATCACTTTGCCTCCAGTCTGCCGGAAACAAATAAAACCAGTGTTGTTTCTGCATTCCACAGAGAGCGTGAGCATGTGATGGCGCGGCATTTGCTCACCATGTTAGAGCAGGCGCTGGCGAATGTCATGAATTTGGGGTTGAACTGGAGGCATGTGATAGGCCCTGTGTGCTTGCCGTCCAGCACGGCCACCTTCATGCCGCTCTCGGCGTTCCACACGTGAATCTTGCCATCCTCGGACCCTGAGACACAAACAAGTGTAAATTTGAGCCCAGCCAGAAACCAAACGTGAACTAGATCAGCAAATGACTCATCTGCAACGCTGAGTGGGTAAATCATGAATGGCTGGTTTGCCAATAAACTACAGAACAACAAGTTTTCGGGATTTGTGGGGAGTATGTGCTATTGACTGCAATTTGTCTAGACTAGAATCTTTTCAAAGCGTTTTATAATGATTTCAAATATTATCATACATGACCTTTACGGGGTTTTATTTTTTTCTCATCTCATCTCATTTTCCGTACCGCTTATTCCTCATTAGGGTCGCGGGGGTTGCTGGAGCCTATCTCAGCTGTCTTCGGGCACGAGGCGGGGGACACCCTGAATTGGTTGCCAGCCAATCGCAGGGCACACAAAGACATACAACAGTCACTCTCACACTCACACCTAGGGACAATTTGGAATGGTCAATCTGCCTGCCATGCATGTTTTTGGAGTGTGGGAGGAAACCGGAGGACCCGGAGAAAACCCACGCGGGTCCGGGGAGAACATGCAAACTCCACACAGGGAGGCCGGACCGGGACGCGAACCGGCGACCTCTGCACTGTGAAGCCGGTGTGCTAACCACTCGACTACCGGGCCGCCCGGTATTTTTTTCTTTTATAAATTATTTTAACATGTATAATATATGATTTCTGCGTGAAAGGGGCTACACAGGACTGTAACTTACCAATGACAACAAACTGCGAGTCAGGTGTGAATGAGGCCTCTAGTGTGACACCTTTATTATTGTTGTATCCCTGCAAAAACAGAAACAACACTTAGTAGTGCTGATCGCCCAGCTCCAATTCATCTTAACTGACCCTGAATTCCATTCTAAAAATAATGCCCCTTTGTGGAAAAAAAAAAAAAAAAAAAACACTGCCAGAGGCCATGGCCAGCGCTTTATCGGCACCCGAGCATGAAAAAACAAAACCCGAACAAATTCGGGAATGGCGCTCCTTGGACCTTAAGATATTGAAAGCAGTTTGCAACACTCAGTATATTACAGTTCAACTGTCAAGTAGAAACAATAACAAACTAATTCAATTTGTGCCACCAAGAGCTCTCTGACAGCTTGTTTTCATGCCCCGTTCTATTGACTTTCGCGCTGAATGAATACAATGCTGTGTGCTTCTCACCCCGAAGGAATGCAGCACGGCCCCTTTAAAAGCATCTAAGATGCGGAGGGCACCGCCGTTGGTGGAAAGGAGGATGAGTTTGCCATCGTTGCTGAACTTGAGTCCGGTCCACTCGCACGTCCTGTCGTACTGCAGCTTGAAGGTCGCGAAGGGACCCTGCAGACCGACGGGTAGGATTTCATGTGAAACTCGCTCAATGTCACTAACACATTGAATCGTCGGGCGCTCACCTTGTCAAATGACCGCAGATCATAAAGCTTGACCATTTCTGAATTGATGCCCGCCGCGAAAATGAGACCCTCCGGATCAAACGAGCACACTGGCTTCCCCTGGAGGTGCATGAGACCCTGTGCGCGACAACCGGTGGACGACATAGTACTTTAAAAGGGGGTAGAGGGGCGAACACCGATTTTCTCACAGGTTGTATACCAAGATAGTCTTCGACAATGACTTTGGAACGCACCGAAATAAACGCAAGGTGATTATAACTCGATATCGGTAAGGCAAGCTGGCCGATGACGAAAGTAAAAACGTCTTAAGGAAAACAAACAGTTTCAATTGCCGTTTAACTAAATGTGTTTCTTTAGCTATTGTAACAGAAGTACAGTGATACCTCGTCTTACGAGCGCTTTAGCTCACAAACATTAAATTTGCGAGCATAGTCTTGGCTAACAAACTACTTTTCGGCGGACGAATCAAACCACACAGCTCCACGGTGGCTGGCGGACTAGTTTTCCACACCCACTTTCCTTGAGTGCAGATGTGGTTTGTTATCGAGTGGATTACTATTGCTATTATGAGACCGAAAAAGACCCCACCACACACACACCACTGTTGATTTGGATTAACAAAAAGCAGCTAGCATGGGACAGTGAGTGAGGGTATTATCGTCGAGAAAGCACGGCAACTTCACTCGGATATCATCAAGAGGCAACCACATCAAACACCATCAAATCATGTCATCATGTTTTTCTACTTTCATTCCTTTCATAACTTTGCTGCTGTGAAATGTAAATTTCTCCACTGCGAGACTAATAAAGGCAAATCCAATCCAATCCAAAGGTAAATAAAACGACTTTATTATACCGTACAGTTTATTTCTTTAATTACAATCCAATAGCACATTTATTATACATAAAATAAGGTAAGGTATATTTTGTGTAGTTTTAAGGCATATTTAGTAGAAAATAACGTTTTATGGGGACCTGGGAACGGATTATTCTAATTTTTAATGGTTTCTTATGGGAAATAAATGTTCGGCAGATGAACTTTTCGCCTTACACACTTACTGGGAACCAATTAAGTTCGTGATTTGAGGTATCACTGTATGTCATATGTGGCGCAGATCATGTAGCAATATGCGCTAATCGCAATGGACTTCCGCCAGTGTTGGCCCAATGGAGTTCCAAAGTTGCGCTAACGGTTGTCAAAATTAATTTAATTTTAAGCAGATTCTTCACTTAGACAGTGTAGGTGTTCAAATACCTGACATGTTTCGGCGACTACTTCTGTAAGTAAAGAATCTGCTTAAAATTAGATATCAAGTAGACAGGATGAACAACAACGGTTGTCAAATTGCGTAAATGGAGCAAGAGCGCAGGCCAGATGCATTCCTGAAGTGGTGGCTAGCTTGACTGGCTTCATGCTACATTCGCTGCAAGCGAGTACGGAAGAGCTGTTATCTCTAAGTCGTCCGTAAAATCATGTCCTCACTACTCCCACAAAAAAATGATTGGGAGTTATGTATTGTATTCTATTAATCATCGTACAGCAAACTGTGAGGAATAAATTTTATTGTATTGTTTTTTTATCGGACGCCTGGCTTACCTGGCAGTTAGGTGAGCGTAGATCCCACAGTCTGATGGTTTTATCCAAAGAGCCGGAAATGAAGGTGTCGTCCACGGGAGACATGGACAGGGAAGTCACTCTGAACACAACAGTTAAGTGAATAAAATCAACGTGACCCAACTGATGGGAAGACAGCACTACCAGAACTCACCTTTTACTGTGCCCAGGGAAATAGCGGATGTATTTATTGTCGTGAAGGGACAAGTATCTGATTGTATCTTTGGATAGGATAAAATGGAAAAAAAGCCATTGATGAGATTAGTTACACCAGATTAGTTACATCCAATTTGACACATTTAATGAACAGAATCAGGCCTCGCTCAGATGGAGGTGAGTGTGCTCGGATATGGGCAAGGCAGTCATTTGTACAGTTAGCTCCAGTGTGGGAACAATCATAGACCCAAAAACTGTACAAACAACTACCTCAGGCCAGAGCGAGCAGTCGTGTGGTCAGCATCCTGCAGACACATACAAACACGCGCACACAGATTCTAGCCCAAAAATTGAACCGATACGTATGACAAAACACATTGTATTTGAATTGATGCTCATATTATGTGGGGAAACTACAATCAATCGAGTTTCTCCCAGTTCAAAATGTTTGTCCAAAACTTATCAAACCACACACAAATGACCAGGGAACAGACTCCTATTACCTTTAAATTGCCTTTGCTGTTGCCATTTTATAAATTAATGAATAGAGACAGATGTTCAGATAAAACAACAGCAACAATTCATTGTACACATGTGGTAAATATCAAATAGCTGTAAAAATATACATAATACATCGCCTACCCATGGATGGAAGGGCCAATTGTTTAAGTTATTAGGGCGGGTACTAGGACCAGGCATCTCACCCAGCAGATGCACAGGAGGGGGCGGGTTTATGTGACATATATTTCATTGCATTTTCTATGTTTGAGTTAGATCCACTTGTTGGAATAAAGACATACTCCAGTCAATCGTGTGTTCTCCTTCCTCAACTGCTACAATACCATATTTCCACCATGAGATGACAGTGACACTTTTACAAAGTGAAACAAAAAAAAACAATTGATCACACAATTGGCTTCCAATAATAATAAAAAAAAAAAAGAAACTTGCATCAACATACCATCGATTTTGTTGGAACTGTAGACCACCGTGTTGGCTGCGTGGGTGTACCGGATCAAATCCACTCCATACTTTTTACTGTAGAGAGTCCTTTTGGGTCTGGTAACGCATTTTAGAGAGAAAACAATGAGAACTGTCGTTACATTGTCCAGTCATTCATCTAGTGTCGTTTTCAACAGTTTCTGACAGTTGAAAGAAGTTGGATCTTCAATTGGATGCAATTCATAAAGCACTTTAAAATCAATCACAGTTGCATACAGTCTTGTACAGCATATGAAATAAATTACACCCTGGAATGATCGACAGACATATGCAGGGCACATATCGATAAACAAGCATTTTCCCACAAGAGCCTTCAATCCCAGCCTGCTCTGTCAAAAATCGGGGGATTCGAAACCCGAACCTCAGAATTGCTAGGCACACGTTTCTCATCGTGCTATAAAGGTAACACGATAACTGCATTTATTGATCAACCTTGTTTTTATTTACCTTTGCTAAACTCGCAAGTGGTTCTTCACACAATTATCACAGGCCGTGACATGCTAACTAGCTTTAGCATTTGAGCTAATAAAACGGCGAGAATGCGATCGGGCGACTCCGTCTGACTTACTTCCCTTCTTGGCAGTCGTACAATACGAGCGAATCGTCGTCACTGCTAGAGATGATCGATTCCCCGTTGGAGCTGAAGTCGAAGCAGTTGATCTTGTCCGTGTTCTCCCGGAAAACCTTCGCCACCCTGAAGCTCCGCAACACATTGTCCGTCAGCTTCATGGCGGCCTCGCACTCTCACTCTGTCTTCTGTGTATCCTGTCAGGGCTTCCACGAGCCTCTTTGCACACCTGCAAACTTCTTAATACACCTCGCCTCCAAAATATGCTTAGAGACCAGTAACGGCGATAATCGGTGTTTTATATGAGAGTCAAGGAATTATATTATTTCTTTCGAATCAACCATTACTTGCTGCAACGCCCGCGTAATGTCGGTGTCGCGCATGCGCGGGTGGCTGCCGACCACCCGGAAACAACGAGTAGTTCGTTTGATCGCGAGATTAATATACATCCCGTGGATCACTTTCCTTTTCTGTTCAACAACATAAACTATACCATTCCGAAACACCACGACCGTTCTAAGGTTTATTTTACGAGCTCATTGAGTTGTTATTATTATCCATACGCGACATTTCAACAACACACATATCTCATCTTTATTGTCCACCAATCACACACCATCTAGCACTCAAATCTCGCGTGGTGTTACTTTACGCGTAACCGTTTTTACCGTATCACCACAATGTGCAAACGTATATCTTAAAATCGTGATGAATTTTACATAATATTGATTTT
This sequence comes from Hippocampus bargibanti, assembly GCF_051943395.1. NCBI lineage: Eukaryota > Metazoa > Chordata > Actinopteri > Syngnathiformes > Syngnathidae > Hippocampus > Hippocampus bargibanti. Next base: position 11,329,098 of record NC_142745.1, read on the forward strand.
ATGGCATTATTTTTTTCCACACTACACAACTTGGCATTATTTTTTCCACACTACACAAGTAACATGTTCATCTTTCTGGACTCATCTCCGGTTACGTCACATTTCCAACTATTGTCAGCCAATGGGGAAGCGAGCAGTGCACTTTCTCAGCCAATAGAAACGCGTTATAATCTTAAAGGTTCGGACGCGAGGGATTTTTGAAATTAAACGAACGAATCGGTCGATGCTATGATTGTAGCCATCGGACGCCACATTGTTATTTTAACCCTCTCTCAATAGACGAGCGTTAATAGCGTTGAATTTTCAAGACGCCGAACATACAGTCAGTCTTGAATTACTTGATTTCTGCTATCCGCTACAGTGAAATAATTGTAGAATTAGCAAGGTTAACATTGCGTGCAATCGATATTTTTCTCCCCTCTGGAGTGGTTCCTCAGGGTCGCTGTGTAATTTCCTACACTTTGGTAAGTTTGGCTTTCTGTATAATACTGTATTGTCATGACATTCATTGTTTATGACGCCAAATATAGTCATAGTGGGACAAAAAAAAAACACAGTTCGTTTATTTTTGCCGCAAACACAACGGCAATACATACTTGGGTATCGTCAAATTGGCTCTTTCACATGTCGACTTTGCAAACGCGCAAAATTATTACGATTTATGTTTTTGTTTTCCCCCTGTCAGACTATGGAGACCGCTACCAGGGTCAAACTACAAAACGATCTGAAGGTTCAGAAGCCCGAACTGAAGGTAAATTGCATTGCCAAGCTAACACGTTCTCAACGTTAGTTAACATAATATTATGGGACACTAAAGGTGTCACACACTGTACTTAAGTAGTAGAAGAAAAAATAGATATGTCGTTGGTGTTATTTATAATCGTTTATGCCGGCAGCGTCATAGTTTTTGTAGGAAGACAATGTTCACGAGATTGGATTGCTTGTTGGCATGATAGGTGCAAAGGTTGCCAAGGCGTAGTTTTGCACGTCCTTGAGGAAAGTTTGAGGACTTACCTAAACTGTTAAGAAGTGTGTGGGAACTCTTATAGATAGCCAACAGGGTTGACAGGAAACAACATCTTGATTAAAACTTAAAACAAACAAGCAAATGACACTGATTGTGGGTTCACACAAGCGCAATTAATGTGCATTAAACTGATTATATCACAACATTTTGTCTTTTTGACAATTAATTGTGTTTTCCTTTCATTCCAGCAAGCTGAAGATGGCCCAATGCGTATCCCCATCTCCCACCAGTCACATATGGCTTCGAAACATTTCGTAGGCCCGCACCAGCAACCTCAACGTATTCTGTCAATGTCGAATGGCCCGCAGCGGTGCATGCAGCAGCCATTAAAACACAATAAGTCTGCACCTCAACACCTCAGTGCCACGAAGTCTGCTCAACCCGCTGATCAGAATCTCAAACCGACGACTGCAAATGTAAATCTGCAGCCCAAACTTGCTGTCCAGCGAAGCCAGCCCAAGATAAATGAACCCAAAGGGAACCCGGGGATGAGAAAACCTGCTGTAGGGTGCACCAAACCAGCTTCAGCACTATCTGCAACGCAACCGGCAAAATCTGAGATACCACAGAGTACGGTCATTTGATATAAATGTTAGGTGGTATGCTATACCATTGCTGACATATATACTTTTGTTTTTATCAGACAAACTGTCCAAAAAAGATTCTGCAGACACACCATCATCAAAGTGCGTCCATCTGCATGAATATGCCATTTTTTATTGATTGTGCCTAATTAACTTTTGTTTGTCTCTGGCAAAGAACAGGAAGAGATGGAGTCTGGATAGCTTTGAAATCGGCCGGCCACTGGGAAAGGGCAAATTTGGCAACGTCTACCTAGCCAGAGAGCGCCAGACCAAATTTATCCTGGCACTGAAGGTGCTCTTCAAAAAGCAGTTGGAGAAGGCCGGTGTGGAGCACCAACTCAGGAGGGAGGTGGAGATCCAGTCTCATCTCAGGTAAAAAAAAATAAAAAAAATAAGAATAATAATTTGAATTGCTGTTTTATTTTTAGGTTTTTTTTTTTTTTTTTTGAAAATTGTGATCAGGGGGTCACAGAATGGTGCGTTTTAGTCCTTGACTGATCAATACTCTCTGTGAGGTTAATCATCCTCAGTTTACAGCTTCCTACACTAACAATTTAACCATACATAATTGGCAGTTGATCAGGGACACAATACATCCAAAAAGTTTCAACAAAGTGTCAACAGTGTCAAACTACTGTATATTCCGATGTATAAGGCGCACCAAAAAGCCTTGATTTTCATCCAAAGATGACCCGGCGCCTTACACACAGGTGCGCCTTATATGTAAAATCTTATTGAGCCACAACAGATCTCGCAACGACTGTCACCAGCCACCGAAAAAGTAGTTTGTAACCCCAGTCCCTACTGTAGCGCCTTATAGTGTGGTGTTCCGTATATTTGGAAAACTTTTATATATTTCTATATCGCATTTGGAAAACTTTTTTCATTCATTGAAGGTACACCATATAGTCCGGTGCGCTTTATATATGGAAAAGGTTTGAAAATACACCATTCGATGGGGGTGCGCCTTATACTGCTGTGCGCATTATACACAGGAAAATACAGTACTTCACTGTTTCCATATTGTATTCAGCCTTATTCCAGAATTTAAAGGACAACCGACGTCACTTTTTTGTTTTTTAACTGACACCAGAAAAACATTTTATACCATCTAAAATACCCAAAACACGCAATATGGTATTTTTAGTCAAATGCAAAACACCAATAAAAATGACTTAAAGTGTCCCAAATCTGCAAAAAATTGAGCTGCGAATTGGGCATTTTCAGAAAGTCCCGTCCCCAGTTCGTGACGTCACGCCAAGACGTCTTGCATTGCTAGTGAATCAAAACAATGGCTGCTTTCTTTTTACACATCCAGTTATGAATATGATTCACATAGTTCTGAAAAGGAAAGCATACATGTTTGCAATCGATTAAAGAATTTATTTGTGCCATTTTGAGGCAACATTGGGGGAAAATCTCTCACCCAAAAAAAGAGGCACAAAATGGCGACATCCTGTGGCCACTTCCGTTTACACAGGCTGATAAATTCCTTATATGGCGCTTGGACGCCCGCTTCTGGCCTTCTGGCGGCTTTTGGGTGCAACATGAGGTCCCCAGACCAAACAAGTACAGAAAAATACATTGACATCGTGATGGAAGGACCGCTACAATGTGTCTATTTTTAACGGTCAAGGGGGTCCTTTAGTGACGTCACGTACGGACTCGTCACCAACTCAAAAACAAGACTTCCTGAATATTCAGGAAGTCTTGTTTTTGAGTTGGAGTCTTAAAACGTAAAATATAGCTATATGCGGTGGAATCTTTGTAAAATACGCTAAGTAGTAGTCATTTGAAGCCATTTTACAAATTATGGACACAACTTGTCCGGAGACGTCGGTTGTCCTTTAAATCTATTTATTTAATCTCATGTTGTTTTCACAAGTCTTGGCATTGACTGGCTTATTTTGGTATCTCGGTGATGGTATTTCATGCCATATGGAACTGTGTGTTGGTGCGATAAAAGTCACAGGATTTTGGAAACGATGCATGTAATATCTTGCGTGTTTCATGAAACTTATTGAAGCTCACTCTGGGATGGCATGATCTCAAAAGCTATGCCCATGCTGCGTAAACAGCATGGTGCATACAGGTTCTTTCACAGTTTTTTTCTTCGATTAACTGATTCACTGCCAGACGATGTGCAAAAATGTGTCTACTCCAATGCCAGGGTTTTTGTCATTTTCACTCCAATTCCAGGACCCACGGAATATTGAGTTTGAGGACTATATAAACATTCAATGCAGCTTAACAAACCTTCGACTCTCTTCTTTCATGAGGAAAAAGAGTTAATTCCTAAATTATGCGGGTCTGGAGTTATGTGAGCTTGAAATGAGGGCGGCTGTCCAAAATACAATAGAAGACAATACGTACATGGTGGTTTATATAGCGCTTTAACAACAGCTGAAGCACTAACGTGGAAAAAAGGGGAAATTGTGCACGTTGTGGAAGGAAAAAAACACCAGCAGAGGTCGGGCTGGCGCTTTATCGGCACCCCAGCAAGAAAAACCAAAACCAAACAAATTTGGGAATGGCGCTCCACGTCATGCTTTTCAATTCCCGAATAAATTTGGGAATGGCAGTGAATGAGTTCGTTCGTGTTTTAAAGAGTATCATAGTTCTAGTCGTTATTAAAAAAAATGATGAATCTACCACCTCCAACCACCATAATTTGTTTTGAACACATCTTTCAATCTTAGCCTTGCATCTGAAACGTATCGCACATGATAAATTATAGTTCTCTACACTTACGTCTGTGTAAGCTCTCAGTCGTACAGGAGTGGTCCATCGATGAGAAGGTTTCTTCAGCCGTCATCTGTACAATTTTGAAGGTTTCGGACGTTTCGCCTCCTATCCAAGAGGCTTTGTCTCTACACTTACTCCAAATGCTTCTCTTCAGGCATCCCAACATCTTGCGCCTTTACGGCTATTTCCACGACGATTCCCGGGTGTACCTCATTCTGGAGTACGCCCCCAAGGGCGAGCTCTTTGGGGAGCTGCAGCGCTGTGGCTTTTTCTCTGAAGACCGCAGTGCCACGGTAATTTGCATTTTGGATGGGGGGAGAGGGGGGCGTCTCTGGAGGGTGTAGTTGGCATACTCTTCGTAAAACTGCCTATGATCACTGTGCTACACTAGTACATCATGGAACTAGCGGATGCTCTGGACTACTGCCACTCAAGGAAGGTGATCCACAGAGACATTAAGCCCGAGAACCTCCTGCTGGGCGCCAACGGGGAGTTGAAGATTGCAGACTTTGGTTGGTCTGTTCACACGCCATCATCCAGGTGCTTCTTGTGCTACTACTTTTAATGTGTGTGTGTGCATGCGAGTTAAATCATTCACTGCCATTCACGAATTTATTCGGTAATTGAAAATATGACAGAGCGCTTGCTATTCTTTAATTGCTTGGGGTTTGTTTGTTTGTTTTTTTGCTTGGGTGCTGATAAAGCACTGGCCAAAGCCTCGGGCAATGTTTTTCTCTTCCACAAGGTGACAGCATTTCCCTTGTTTTCCATGTTAGCGCTTCATTCCAGCTTCCGTTGTTGTTAAAGCACTATATAAACCAATGTCTGTATAGCATTTTACCCTGTTTAAACTAAAACTTGAAAATTGGGTTTCAAAAATGGGTTAGGAGTTGTAGTTTGAGTTTCGAATCATGGTTTCGAGACAGATTTCAAATTTTGAATTTAGATATACAGACACTCCCCAACTTACGAACGAGATACGTTTCGTTCGTAAGGTGAATTTGTTCGTAAGTTGCTTCAGTGCTATATTTTGTAAGGTAGTTATGTTTAGGTTTATATTAGTATGTTTAAGATTTATATAAGTATGTTTAAGGCTTGTATAAGTAACCTATATTGGTTTGTACTAAAAAATAAACATTAAATAAAATATATGCTCTATAAAGATATATACATGTACAACTGGAGAAAATACTACAAATGTTACTACAAAAATGTTCGTATGAACCATTGTTCATGACTCGAATGGTTTAATTTCCCCATAGCGCTTTGTTCCAGCTTCAGCACTATATAAACCAACATTTGCATTGTAGTTTGGACAGCCGCCCTCATTTCAAGCTCATATAACTCCAGACCCATGTCGTTTATGAATTAATTCTTTTTTTCTGATGAAAGAAGAGAGACTAAGGCTTCTTACGCTGCATTGAAAGTTTATGTAGTCCTGAAACTCAATATTCTATGAGTCTTGGAATTCGAGTGACAATGACAAAAAACCCTGGCACTGGAGTGGACACATTTTTCCACGTCAGGCAGTGAATGAGTAAAGGTGCCATATGACTGCCCCTCCCTCCTCAAACCCGCACGCACACCTCCTGCTCTTGCTTTTGCAGGAGGTCGACTTTATGTGGAACACTGGATTATTTGCCCCCGGAAATGATCGAAGGAAAGACCCATGACGAGAAGGTGGACCTGTGGAGTCTGGGTGTGCTTTGCTACGAATTCCTGCTTGGGAAACCACCATTTGAAACCAAGTCTCACGCGGACACTTATCGTAGGATATCCAGGGTAAGTCTACTCTGTGTCAGTTGATATTTATTGAGGCGATTCCGATGTTTGGAAGAGCAATATTCCCAATGGCCATTTCAAAATGGAAACATTCCTTGTGGGGTTGCATAGAACATGTTATTGTTAAAACGACTTAACTTATACGCTGCCATTCACAAATTTATTCAGGAATTGCAAAGTATGATAGGAGCGGCATTCCCGAATTTGTCCGGGTTTTGGTTTTTCTTGCGGGGGTTCCGATAAAACGCTGGTCAGGCCACTGGCAATATTTTATCCCTTCCACGAGGGGACAGCGTTTGCCTTTTGTCCATGTTGGCGCTTTGTTCCAGCTTCAGCTGATGTTAAAGCGCTATATAAATCAATATGTATTACAGTAAAGTCTCGTTATATCGATATTGGTTATAACGATATTGGTTATATCGATAGTAGTGCTTATTATGATACTATTTCTATGAACGCAAGGAGAAAATTTACATGCCGCAGGATCGGATATATCGATTGTTCGGTTATATCGATATTTTTTCCGACTCCCGAGAATATCGATATAACGAGACTTTACTATATTGTCTTTTTGTTCAGCCGTCCCCATTTGAAGCTCAGATAACTCCAGACCCATATAATTTAGGAATTAACTTTTTTTCTGATGAAATAAGAGAGTTCTAAGGGTTCTAACGCCGTATTGAATGTTTATGTAGTCCTCAAACTCAATATTTTGTGGGTACTGCAATTTAAGTGAAAATGACAAAAACCCTGGCACTGGAATGGACACATTTTTGCACATCGTCTGGGAGTAAATGAGTTAAGTTGACTTGGTTTTTCAACATTATGTTGTAACGTTAATGTGTTGAAAAGCACTAACCTACACTAATGCCAAAGTATATCCATCCATGAATAAAATGCTGTGAACCGTCAAGTTACAAATGTCTTTTTTTTTTTTTTTTTTTTCGCAATTTGGGTTACCATCTAAAACAGTTCATCTAAAAAAGACAAATTGTCAAAATAGCAGTGGTTTTAACATGGTTCACTATCAGGCAATATTTTCAAGGGATCGTCCTTAGAACAATATATCAATTATGAGCTGAATGAAAATGTATATGTTCAAAACGGACAGTTAGGACGGCGGAAAAAAAAATCATTGGCACCGTCCTACCCATTCTCGAGGACTTGCACACTGCAAGAATCCAAACTAGGGTGTGGAAAATCCTACTGGACCCTCCGCACCCTGTCCACTACCTTTTCCAGCTACTCCCCTCAGGCAGGCGCTACCGATCCCTGCGCACCAAATCCAGCAGACATTTAAACAGCTTCTTCCCCCAAGCCATTAACTCTTTAAACAGTAACCCAAATACAGTGATACCTCGGTTTTCGACCATAATTCGTTCCAGAAACCTGTTCGAAAACCGATTTGTTCAAAAACCGAAACAGGACTTTCCATTATAATCAATGTAAAAAAAATTAATCAGTTCTAGGTCCGGGAGACAACTGCTTTTTTTAATCTTTATTGAACAATACTAATCTGTCTGCTAACAATGGGCACTACACGAGGAAGCGTCTCACCAAACACGACTGCTTTGTTTATCTTTATTCAACAATACTAAAACGTCTGCTCAGAATCGATGAGAAGGTTTCTTCAGCCGTCATCTGTACAAAAGTGAAGGTTTCGGACGTTTCGCCTCCTATCCAAGAGGCTTCGTCAGCGAACTAAAGTCTGACTGGTCGTATCGGCCCCATTTATATATCCCTAATGTCCAGACATGGTGGCGCCGGACACAGCTATGATAGGTCCCTACTCTCAGGTTGGGAGGGGCCTCTTGGATGGACCACTCCTGTACGACTGAGAGCTTACACAGACGTCTGCTCAGAATGTAATGCTACATGAGGCTAACAGTCCGATTTGCATGGAGTGGTGCATCGCGGTGCGCTCAGTTTGGTTGAGAACCGAATTTCGGTTGTAGACGGGGCATAAAAAAAGACAAAATTGAATGAGAACTGGGACGTTCGAAAACCGAGGTTTGACTGTAGAACTGTCTAATGCCTCTTTGCAATTTTTTTTATGATGATACTTGTGCAGCGTGTTCTACCGTAAACAAATTCCTTGTGTGTTCTACATACTTGGCAATAAAGATGATTCTGATTCTGAAAATATAATAATAAAAAACAGACCATGATGTCCAATCTGTCCGCATCACCTCAGTTGAGGGATTTTCACCTATCGCAGAGGGTTCTGGTCCCCATTAAACCATCTTTTATCATCTCTTTTCCTGGTACAGGTGGAATACTCGTACCCGTCGCAGTCGAGCGTCAGCGCACTGGCCAAAGATTTCATTTCTCTCCTGCTGAAGCACAACCCAGCGCACAGACTACCCATACAAGGGGTACTCTCTCATCAATGGGTGGTCCAAAACTCCACCAAGAAACCCACGACCCACTCTACTGAAGAGCCCATACACTGATGCAATCATTTCATGCTGACCGTATTGTGTACAGGCAACTTGAACCGCGCTTTTCTTCCCGTTTCCTTTCCTGTAAATATTTCACTGTTTTTTTTTCTTATTAACTAAAAATATTGACTCTTGAGATGTCGTTACTTGAAATAAAATGAATTATCCACCTGCACTCCCCCCCCTTAATAACCTCCAGATTGTTTTCTTAGGAGTGTTATTTTCGTCTTTGGACAGCAGGGGCCGCCAGTGCACCACTATCGCTCATACGGATTGTGACGCGTTTCTCTCTTTGTTTTTTAATTGTATTTGAAGCTCCAATAAAAGTCTATCAATCTAATTGCACAGTATTTGTATTAATGTCCACCGAATATGTTGGATTTTGATTTTTTTTTCGGGGGATAAAAGTGTTTGTTTTTTGAAAAGTGAATACATTTGACGTGAATGGTTGTCTTGTCAGAAATGTACTCGATTACAAGTGACCTGTCTTTGTACGAGTTAATGTTAATGTAATTTTTAATTTTATACACATTCATGAATATACATAATCACATTTAAATTAACATTTCAGTGCTACGTTGCAGGGATGATAACGCCGGTTTAATAGACACCCTTGCTCAAGTAGCAGGCTACGCAGTGATCAAAAATCTGATGATTTTTTTCTTATTATTCACTTGACCAAAACCTAATAGAGCACAGACCTATGTTCCTTTTGTGTGACTTTTGTTTCTGGACATGTTAGGGCGAGAAGTGGGTGTTTGCTCTCACCCTACTCACATTTGTAATGCATTACCGAGTTCAACTATCGAAATTGTGTGTCTTTGAAAGGCAAAGATCAGATTCAAAAGAACTTTTAATGATTTTTAGTAAACCCCGACAACCCTCGCCACGACAAACAAAAACTCTCGGGGGGCGTTCGGGTATTTATTCGAACGCCAGGCAGCGCCGACTTCCCTTTCTGAAAGCAGCGACAGTTTTGAACCAATCAGCAAGTTCGTTGTTGAACTGTTTCCATCGAAGGCACCTGACGGACACGCCCACCTTGTGTCCCTCGAAGTGGTTGAGTGTTCGAGTACATTCCAGAACGCACCTTCAGCATGATTGTTCTGTTCAAGGAGCCCAAGGCCAAGTGCTGAACAGGCGTTCAGTGATTTGTTATGTAAAGATGTGTGACGTTTCAGTGAGGGAAAACACGATTAAATTAATAAAACCACGGAGGTAAAATAGGTTCTTTTTTTGGGGCAAAAAGCCAATGTCAGGTGAGAACCAGCCTACACCGAGTTTCATCCTTTTTGACCCATTTCGCAAAACTTTCAAAATAAATGTAGGTATCTAATTTAGATATAGGTATATTTTTTTCCAATTGATTCGTTTTTTTTACGAATGAATGCATTTTTTCTTCCTGCCACCTACACTTGTCTAGATTTTCAAATGGCCCGTACATCGAAGTGATCAATAGATTCACCGCATTATGGACTTTGTTTCAAGCACCATCACCATCTCCCCAAAACGATTCGATTTACATATCATATCTATATACACACAGAGACAAAGGAATGCAACTACTTTCCACATTATTTTCTGTTCTTTATTACTGAGAAAAAACATGTTTTAACCGTTTTAGTGTTACATCAGACCACACATGATTTTTTTTACAATATAATTTCACTTATTTTCATCAGTTATTCTTTAATATTAATTTTCCACGATATATGATAACGACTTTGAGATATACATTCCATCTGTTTTGAAACCACAATAATAATAAACACACTACAAGTACGTTTGTTATTTTTGACTCTTTTTTAAAATAACATTTCCACATGACCCCATTTGATTGCACAGAATGAAAAATGTCCATATGCACATATTCCTCTCTTTCTCTCGTCCCTTTTTTTAATTACGATTTTGCATACACCAAATTGATCATTTCATGTAACAGCAAGCCACGTGTTTGAAATGAGATGACAAACAGCATTTTTTTGTGTGGAGAGGGAGGTTTGGGATTTGGGAGCTGCCAATCAAAAGCAATGACTATTTTCCCACCAATTGATGAGCGTTTTTTATTGTAATATCCCCTTCTAACGTGTATTTTGTGTGTGTGTGTGTGTGTGTGTGTGTGTGTGGAGGTGTGCGCGTGTGTGTGCGAGCTAAATATCATACATTCAGTGCATAGTTTGAGTAGCTGCTTGTTAGGTCCAATCTTCTACTTTTTATTGACTAAATAAATTCCAACTCCGGAAATAAGCAAATTGCAAAGGCCCCTCCTCCAAAAATATATTTTTGAGGAGTATTCTAACTACATTTCATTTACTGCAAGAAATAAATGTTCCAAATATAGGCATTTACATTTGGAAATTGAGAGATGTGTCCGCAAACAAAATAAAATATGTAGTTTTGTCAAGTTAATTCTGTCTTCTTATCTAATTTGGAACGGATTCTTTCATTACAGACAGTGGTGTTTTAGGTTGTTTAATTACGTAACGTGTTTCGGCATGTACTTCCGCCTTCAACCTTGAGTGGGTTCAGCACGATGTCGACCGACAAACGTCACAAATTAAGCCATGGTAAGATTTCACCCAGCTGTTTATCTATTAGTAGTGATTGCATAAAAATGTTATTTCTTAACTTCTTTAAACCTCCTAGCTATCATTCTAATATATTTGCCGGCTAGCAAGGCGGAAGTACGTCCAGAAATATGTTAGTTAGGTTAATTAAACTGCCTAAAACACCACTGTCTGTAATAAAATAATCCGTTACAAAATAAAAGAAAATATGTATTTTATTTAAACCGTAAAGAGGAAAATGAGAGAAAAAATATTTAGTTGTGGTCACCTCTTTTTTTATCTTCTAAAATTTCTACCGATGTTTATTGCCGATTTTGGCTGTGGAGGATTCATCTTATTGCAACGGGCCTTCAGGAAATTCGTAATATGTCAAGCAGACAAATAGGAAGAAGACACAACATTTTTTTTTTGCACGGGTGTACACTGCCAATTTGGCACACCCACGTTTAGACAAATGCATATTGTGTTTATTTACGCAAGGCATCTTCGCAAAGGGGGGGGGGGGGTGTTCGAGCATACGTATTTAAATTCAACCGTGAAGCGCGAGTGGAGTGGGAGGGGGGGGGGGGGTGTTCATTTTATTACATCATGCCCGAAAAGAAATTAGTACTTAATGTTTGTGTCAGTCGAGCAGATTTTTTCCCCATGGGTGTAGGCTGCCAGTGTAGTCGGTACACTCACTTTTATTGATTTTTATTTTGATATGCATAAAGATGCGAGCAAAAAGAGGCCCGGATGTCTAATCTTATATCTTGCCCTCAAGAAGTGAGTATACTTATCAGTCAAGTAGACTAAGGGGGATAACTGTTACTGGGGGAGGGGGAGGGGTCTTAGATTCACACAGTCAATTGATTAGGTACAGATGATCATATTTTCTGATATTTCTGTCGTATGTCAATGCAAGGCCTCGTGACAGTGACAGGAGGGTATGGCCGGGGTGGTGCGCAAGACTGGGTGGTTGCAATGAGCGTGCACTTTTAACTCATTCACTGCCAGACATGTGCAAAAAATCTGTCCACTGCAGTGCCAGGGTTTTTGTCATTGTCACTCGAATTCCAGGAACCATATTATGTTTTAGGATTACATAAACATTCAATGCAGTGTAAACAACTTTAGGGCACGGGTGTCAAAGTCAAGGCCTGGGGGCCAAATCTGGCCCGCCACATCATTTTTTTCGGCCTGCGAAAGCAAATCAAACTGAAATTCCATGATGCTTGCTAAAAATCCTAACCAAAATGTCATATTTTTGGATGTAAACCACAGTAACAGTCATTATTCTTGACTTGAGATTTGAAAACTAGTTACTCGTTAATTTGTTGTGTGCTCTATATGTAATATGTGGAGGCGATTAAACATTCTAATGGCTTCCCCAAATTCATAACGGCCCTTGAGAGGAAACCATAACTACAATGTAGCCCATGGCAAAAAATGACTGACACCCCTGCTTTAGGCTCTATTTTTCATCAGAAAAAAAAGTTAATTCCTAAGTTATATGGGTCGGGAGTTATATGAGCTTGAAATGGGGGTGTGTATCTGAAATACAATGCAAATATTAGTTTGTATAGCGCTGGAGCTGGAACAAAGTGCTAACATGGGGGAAAAAAGGGAAATGAAAGTTTAGGTTCTCTTTTTTCATCAAAAAAAGTTAGTTCCTAAGTTATATGGGTCGGGAGTTATATGAGCTTGAAATGGGGGCGGCTGTCCAAAACACAATGCAAATATTGGTTTATATAGCGCTGAAGCTGCAACAAAGTGCCAACATGGAAAAAAAGGGATCTCTTGTGGTTAGGAAAAACATGGCCAGAGGTCTGACCAGCGCTTTATCGGCACCCAAAGAAAAAAAAAACTAACAAATTCGGTATGTCGCTCGATGTCATATTTTCAATTCTCAAATAAATTTGTGAATGGCAGTGAATGAGCTAAAGCGAGAAGAAGAGGAGGAGGTGGGCCGGGACTCTACTCCTCAATGTTGTACTTGAAGGCCTCCACAAGGCCCTCCATGGAATGGATGAAGCCGGAGATGCTGCATATCCCGCCGATGACAAAGATGGCCACGTCGAAGAAGACCTGGTGCCATTGCAACTTCCTCCACAAGAGCTTGAGATGGAAAAGGCTGGGCAGCAAGAAGCAAAGCCCCGCCCCCGTCAGACTCCCCGTCAGACCCATGAGCAAGGCAAAATGCGGCACGTAGATGGCCATGAGCAGCGTGAACACCACCAAGCCGCATCGCAGGCTCAGCCCCCACGACTTGAGGCGGCCGTCGCCGCCGTAGCAGTCCGGGAAGAAGGCGCGGCCACCCTCCCGAAAGAAACTCTTCTCCAGCACCTCCACGGCGGCGAAGAAGGGCAACGGGTAGGACAGCAGCGCTTTGGCCACCAGGAAAATATTAACCACGGCGCGGATGCCCGGCGGCAGGTTGTCCGTGATCACCTCCTTGGTGGCGTCGGCCCACGTCAGGTAGGCCACCAGAGCGAAGAGGCCCTTGAGGATGCAGGCGGCGATGTGCGTCCAGTTCATCATGCAGTGGAACTCGCCGGGCTTCTGCATGTTGCCCTCCAGCGACGGCAAGAAGATCTGCGACGTGTAGCTGAACACGATGATGCCGATGGAGATGGGGAACTTCTTGACGTCGATGTAGAACTTCACCTTGTCCCACGCCCAAAGCCGCGCCCGCGACAGGCAGTAGGCGATCACCAGCACGTTGATGACAAAATGGGCCAGCGTGCACAGCAGGCTGAACTTGGAAACGGCCTTCAGGTTCTTGAGGAAGGCGCACGGCAGCAGGGCGGCCGTGGCCATGATGGCCCAGGACTTTTGCGAGATGGGCATGTTGGGGAAGCTGTTGTACATCAGGTTGCCGCTCACCACCACGTACAGGATGCATGTCATCACCAGCTCGATGATCTGCGCCACGTTGACCACGTGGCCGCCCAGCGACGGGAAACGCGGCGCGCAGCAGGCGTTGGCGATGTCCACGTACGAGTCGCGAACGCGCACCGGTCGGCCGTCCTCGTCTTCCTCGTACAGGCACGCGATCAGGATCTTGCCCGTGTAGCAGCACACCACCGCCGCAAAGATGATCAGGAACAGGCCCAGGTAGCCGCCATGCAGGATGGCGTACGGAAGGCCCAAGACGAACATCCCCTGCGAGGTCAACAAACGCTCAACCACTTTGCATCATCGGGTCAAAACCAAAATGAGATTTGAAGGACAACCGACGCCTCCGGACAAGTTGTGTCCATAATTTGTAAAATCACTTCAAATGGATTCTACTGAGCTTATTTGACAAAGATTCCACCGCATGTAGCTATATTTTACGTTTTAAGACTCGCGCTGAATATTCAGGAAGTCTTTTTTTTGAGTTGGTGACGATGCCTGACGTGACGTCACGTCTGGAACGCCCCTGACCGAGAAAGCGACACACAATGCATTTTGGGTACTTTGTTTGGTCTGAAAACTTAGTGTTGATGGCGAAATAAGAAGGAAAACACATCAACAACGCGATGGTGAATCGTTGTGTGTTGCACCAAGACTACTATTTGATACTAGTTGACACAAAGTCCCAGCAGACAAATCAGCCCATTTCCAACGAAGCTTGGGCGCCATCTTGTGCATTTTCTGGGACGCTACATTGGTGTCATTGACGGCTCGAATTGATATGGGAGGACTCCTTTAATCGATTGCAAACATGTATGCTTTCCTCTTCAGAACTATTTGAATCATATTCATAACTGGATGTGTAACAAGAAAGCATCTTCTCCGAATCTGAAGCCATTGTTTTGATTCTCGATCAGGGCTCCTAAACTCCGGTCCTCGAGGGCTGTAGTCCTACATGTTTTCCAAGTCTCCCTGTTGCAACGCACTTGAGGCTGTGTTGCAACAAGGAGACGTGGAAAAGATGTCGGATTGCAGCCCTCGAGGACCGGAGTTTGAGACCCCTGTTCTAGAGCGAGGCAAGACGTCTTGGCGTGACATCACGAACAAGGGGGCGGGACCTTCTGAAACTGAAACTTTCTGAGGTCATTTTGAAGTACTTTTGGGACACTTGAAGTTTTGCATTTGACTAAAAATATCAGCCTGCGTGTTTTGGCTATTTTAGATGCTATAAAACGTTTTTCTGATGTCAGTTAGGAAACCAAAAAAATTGTGTCGGTTGTCTTTAAATCAAAATACGTAGGAACAGGCGTCAAATTCATTTTGTTGGCGCGGGCCACGTGGTAGTTATGGTTTCCCTTGGGCGGCCGTTATGAATTTGGGGAAGCCATTATCCACATATTACATGTGAGCGCACAACAAATTCAGGAATAACTAGTTGCCAAATTGAACTCATTCACTGCCAGACAATGTGAAAAAATGTCTCCACTCTTGTGCCAGCGTTTTTGTCATTGTCACTCGTATTGCAAGACCCACAGAATATGTACTGAGTTTTTGGAATACATAAACATTCAGGCCATCGTTAGAAATCTTAGACTCAATTCTTTCTTCACAGTAGCGGCGCGGGAGTGGCCGCATTTCCAGGAGCTCCTGTATTTTATTTTTCTACTTCTTCCTTTCCTCTTCATTCCATTCAATGCAGCATAAGAAACATTAGACTCAATTATTTCTTCAAGATGGCGCTGCGGGAGTGGTTGCATTTCCAGGAGCTCCTGTACTTTGTTATTCTACTTCTTCCTTTTCCTTCCTCTTCCTTCCATTCAATGCACCGTAAGAAATCTTAGACTCTCTTCTTTCATTCGACAAAAAGACTTAATTGCTAAATTATATCGGTCTGGAGTTATCTGAGCTTGAAATGAGGGAAATGCTGCCCCCTTGTGAAAGGTAAAAAAAAGATTGCCAGAGGTCTGGCCAGCGCTTTATCAGCACCCAAACAAGCAAACACAAAACCCTAACAAATTTGGAAATGGCACCCTATGTATTTTGTACAGCCGCCCTCATTTCAAGCTCATATAACTCCAGACCCATGTAATTTAGGAAATAACTATTTTTTTTTCTCATGAAAGAAGATAGTTTAAGGGTTCTTACGCTGCACTGAATGTTTAGGTAGTCCTAAAACTCAATATTCTGTGGGTCCTGGATTTTGAGTGAAAATGACAAAAACCCTGGCACTGGATTTGACACATTTTTGCACATCTGGCATGCAGTGAATGCTTTGTGATTTAAAAAATGCAGTCAAATGCTATGACAAACCTGCATTCACCAAGCCCCCATTTAACGGGTACATGATAAATTTGGTGCTTTTCAACATCACAAATGTGTTGTTTAAACAAAAGGCATCCCTGAATAGCAAATCTATAGTTTGGACACGGTTTTGATCCAGATTGCTTCCACATTTATCCTTAGAGGCCATATATTGCAAATGTCGCCATTGTGGGACTATTCAAGGCTTTCTGATTCCGATTCTGATCTTCTCTCAATCACTATCCGGACTGGAAGTGGTTCATCCCGTCACTTGCGTTTATTCCACCTTGGTGGAGGGCGACAGTCTTTTCAATCATCTTGTAATACGAAGTGACGTTCCTCATGCTTCCGCCCCACCCCCCTCCGACCCCCCTTCATGTTTTGACGTACGTGGGTTTTCTACTTGGCTTTTTGAGCGCGTCCGTCTTCCGTCCCACCCCCTCACGTCACCAACGAGTCGTCTCGGAGACACCGTGACGTCAAAACCTGCCCCCCGAGAAAGAAAAAGAGCGCCGAGCGATGTATTTCTTTATTTTTGTCGCAGATCTTGCGAACGAGACGTACTCTGGGGTGGTTGTGGAGGTGTGGGTGACTTGCTTCGTTCACGCCCACATTTCCCCCCAACCACCCCTCACGCCACCCCTTTGCGCGCCTCCATGCGCCATCGTTGTGCGTAATTACGCACAGAATGCATTGGTAAAGTAATGTATTCGATTAGATTAGATCAGATTGGATGAAAAATGTTAAATTATTATTTTATTAATGCATTTTATTTTAACTGCGAGGGTGAGGGGGTTGGAGGGAATAGAAAGCTTGTGCTCATTGATAAAATGCGAGGAGCAAGGAGATCGTCGTATTAGAGTTTTTTTTTTTGTTTTGCGAATGATGAGCAGCAATCGGATCGATTCGCTTGAAACTTGATGATGTGTCCCTCTCACATTGTTTGGGTAAGAGAATAAGAAAAATGGATAGACAACGAGGTGCGCGTTCGTACCTGTATGGCGTTAGTGACGTTCCATCCCGCCTCCCAAGCCGTGATCTTGGGTCTGACCTCGGCCAGTTCGTTGGAAGCCCCTTCCTTGGAGGAAGAACGCGACACACCGGTGCCGTCCCTCTGGTAATGGCTATCCCCATCCAAGCCGCCCGCCCCTCCTTCCCCTCCCTCCTCCGACGCCTTGTCGTCGGTGGCCAGAATGTCCATCTGCATACCCTGCCGGTGGTCATAATCCAGGTCGTCGCAAGCTGCGAAGCCCAGCGCCTCCTCGTCGGTGGCGGCCTGGAAGCCCATCCTGGCAAACATGCCGCTGACTTTGGCCTGGGATTTGTTGGTGACGGTGGTCGCCGCGTTCGACAGTTTATTGGACAGTTTGCTCCGGATTAACGTCGCCATGTTTGCGCTTCAATTTCCTCCTCTCCTTTATCTTAATCCACAAAAAGAGGCTACTTTGGGTGACGGCGTCCGCTTCGTTTGCATCCACAAGACACGAGAGTGGGTGTTGGGTGAAAAAGGCGGGGGGAAGCGCGAGCTCCGATTAAGACACCGACGGTTTTAGTCTTCTTCTTATTTTTAATTGCTATCTCCACTTCTTCCTCAGTGTGCTTCTCCTCAGGATCATTTCACCTTCAGACGTCGCTGCTCCGCTTCTGCATCATCCACCCCCACCACCTTTTCTCCTTCCCTTGTCCTATCTTCTCCTCGATGGTTCTTCGCTGTCCGCCTTTTTTTTTTTTTTTTTTGGGGGGGGGGGGGGGGCTCCTGACGCCGTGCGTAAAGCTTTGCGCACCGACCGCAAAAAAAGCGTCTCTGTAAGGCCTTTTTGATATCCTTTTTTTGCGCGTAGGGTGGGTGTGAGGTGCGTTCAGGTACCTTCACTGATGCCAATGCGGTACTGTGGCGCTCAGGGGGGTGGGCTTCACTCCCCCCCTTATCCTCCCTCCTTTTTTAGTAGATAGAGCCCCGCACCAGGAGAACACGGGAGAGATTTGCTGCATTTCTAGGGGAGGTGCTTGCGGTACCCCCTCACCATACACCCACCATCACCCGATTCACCCACTTCCTTTCTCAGCCCCCCCCCCCTCCCGGAGCCTTGATCTATAATACTTCAGAGCGACGTCCAATGACATTCCGGCGGCCTCCAATCTCGCCCAAGTTTACGCGTATAAAAAGGAGGCTGAGATCCGTGCCAAAAGCCAACCTCCTTGGATCACAACCAAATGTAGGATTTCTTTATTTTTTTTCTCTCTCTCTCTCTCTCTCTCGCTTGAAAAAATAGGAAAGAAACATTTTGCTTATTTTTAAGAAGAAAAGCACGGGCAGCATTTTATCCAGGTTTTCTTTGGGATATAGCTGAAAAAAAGATTTTCGATCCAAGCAGTATCGTTTGGAATATTATCCCTCAAATTTGGCCCTTTTTATATCTTTATATCATTCATGCATTCATCCATCGAGGGATTGCTATCTGGGGGCGCGTGCTCGCGCGTCTGCCATTGTGAAGAATTGTCGCCCGTGCAAGAAAAAAAGGAGATTTTAATAATTAGTGGAGGGAAAATATTGCGGTTTTCGTTTATTTTAATTATATCATTTAGACAGTAATTTTACTGTTTTGTACTCTTCTTTCACGCAGCACTGATTTGCTTTTATTTTTTTAACCCCATTTGTTTGCGCACAATTTCTGAAGACATTTGAAAGTACTGTAGATTTTTACAAACGCACACGCATACACACACACACACAAAATTTCTGCAAGCCCACGACGCTGAATCATCATCATCACCTTGCAACAAAGCGGCCTCGTTGAATGTGTGTGTGTGTGTGTGTGTGTGTGTGTGTGTGTGTGTGCCTGCGTGTGTGTGTGTGCGTGTGTGTGTGTGTGTGTGTGTGTGTGTGTGTGTGTGTGTGTGTGTGTGTGTGTGTGTGTGTGTCTGAAATCTTCGAATGCAATGCAATGATATTTAATAACATTTCATAACAGATTTGCATCGTGGACGATCATATTATGTGCAGGATTCCCTTTACTTTTAATGCAAATACCTCACCCCCAAATAATTATGGTGTTAAAATATAATTCCAACACTAAAATCAAATTATTGAAACCCATTTAACTGAAATCTAAAAAAACAACCTTAAAACGCCTAAATTAAATCTTACAAGGCTGTCCTGCGTGGCCGAGTTAACGACCGAGGCTCTTATCAGCAGCACGCAGACAGCCTCTGGTTTGCACGATGAAGGTTACTGCGTGTGTGTGTGTGTGTCCTTTCCCATCCGAACACGCAAGACCCCCATTCATTATCACTGAAATGAAATGTATTCGCGTCTACATTCCACTCGCATTTGAGAAACCCCGCCAGAAAAAAATAAAGAATTATAATAAAATAGGTATTTATAACAGTGGGAAACAGGAGGAGGGGGAGGAGGGGGATTTTTCTGTCTAGATCCACCTCGGGGGGAGCCACGATGAAGATGGTGGGTGGCGGAGGTGGCCATTTAGGGGCGGGGCTAACTCCCATGGAGTTTTTACTCCCCAACCAATCAGAGTTGCGCATCCGCTTCAGTGGCAATTTAGGAAAGACGGAACCACACATAATGTTGGACTTTTTAAAATTATGTCCATGTGTGATGTTCATGAATCACACTCAAGGTGGGTTCACATATTCTTCAATTATTTCGCCACAAAAATCACGAGGCACATGTGATTCGAGTGAGTCCAGTGATTTTCAACCTTTTTTTTAAGCCAGGGCACGTTTATTTAATTTTTTTTGCGGCACACCATGAACGAAAAATGTTATAAAATGACAATCTGAATAGTATATTTAATTACAATATAATTTCTCAATGTATTTATACTAAATCAGCAGTGTGAAACTCGAGTTTGCCTGTTTCTCTGTATTGACATGCAGGCGAACAAAATAAATCTGTCGGCTTGTTTTGAAGGGACTGGTGTTTCGTTTGAAGATGGCGTTTAAGCTTGCTTGGCACCATGGCGGTGTTGGGTAGCTTCTTGCCTCACACCAGGCATAATGGAGGAGGTGTCATGTAATCCTAATCCATACGAAAGATAGCTTTCACCATATTGCATTGATCTCACCGTCTTTGCTATCTTATCCCCACCACTAATACCTTCATCCAGGTCAGAATCTTGTACAGAGCCCAATTTGGAGTTTGCATTGCCCTTTTTAAGAACTTCTCATGGGCTGTCACCATTACCTCTCACGTGCATCATTAAGACTCTCAAAGGAACGGACGAATATTTAAATACCCTATCAGTTTTTACAGCACAGACACAGGAAAATGATATATTTTCTGAAAATTATTAATACATGTTTTTATAAAATGTATTTTTTGAAGTGACAAAGGATAATTTATGTACACCCGAGGATCTCTCACGGCACACTAGTGTGCTGAAAAACCACTTGTTTCGTCCATTTCTACGGCGAGCCCTTGAGAACAGTTTACATGACAATTGCGTAGTACGTATTATATTTTCAAACTGTCGGTCAGAGTAATTTATAAAATTTTATAAACACGGGAATTATCCCTTTAAGGCGTTAGAATTCCAGATGTGTCATTTGTTCAATTGCTACCATATTTCCAACATTTTATCTATCCTATAGAACGGCTACTTTGATAGGTGGAAAATTGCATCGAAATTAGAGGAAACTGCCACCCCCTCCCCCCCACGCACACTTGGGTCCGTGCGCACACTACAGTGTCACTGCAGCAGCATTTCACCCCTCCCCCCTCAAAGAGTCACCCAACCCTCCTTTTCACATTACACACTTGGGTGAGCTGGCTATGGGTACCACCCCCTCATCATCATGGCACATCATCAACCCACATGTGGTCACGCCTGTGAATCAGTTCCTTGGGTGAACCAGTCAAAACGTAGAAAACAGAGGAAACACAATTTTATGCAAAGCCATTTGAGCATTTATTGGATGGATTTGATACACAGCTTTGGGTCCATGTACTATTGCAGTGTGTCCTCACTAGTACATTTCTAATTATTATGTCCATCTTCAGGTCCACAGTAATAATTATACAAATACATTTCATTTATAAGCACCTTTCAAAACTCTCAAAGTCACTTTACAATTACAGGATAGCGTTTTCTGTGGGTGAGCAGTGGCAGCCACATGCGCCGGGGTTCAATCATCCCAGAAGTAATTCAAATAGACAGAAAACTAGGTAATAGATAGCTAGCTAGATGGCCAGACAGCTAAATAGCCATATAGTTAATAGATAGCTACCTAGATAACTAGCCAGTTCGCCATTTTTCCTTTTTAGTAAGATTATTTCAGCGCAGTAGTGGAAAAAATGTATCTTTTACACTACTGGTATCACTTTTGATCTGCTATTACCGCGCTTGTACCACCACATGGCCCAATTCGTCAGCAGGCGTCACACCGACGAATGTTTCAGGGATGAAGCGTCGTTTGTAAAAATCAAGAACTCTTGTAACACCCTGAAGAGCCATGAACCAGAGGGAACAATCATTTTTAACCCATCACTTACATTGTGAATATTTTCTACTTTCTAATTGTGAGTTTTTTTCATTTGGTATTTGTGTGCTTGTTTGTCCCAGACAGTCAAATTCTCGGATGTTTGACTGGAGGCGTTATCTCATGTTTTCTTTTGTATGTGTGTGTGTGTGTGTGTGTGTGTGTGTGTGTGTGCAAGCCACATCAAACCTTTTTTCAACGCATTTGAAAATAATTTCAAAAGCATTTAGTGAGGTAACGTGATGAAATTACTCTCCCAGTGCGTTTGCGCGTCTATTTATAATGGTTGGATGGCTGGATGGATGGCAGAGAAAAGACCCCCTGAGACTGGGGAATGGGCACACATCAAGCTAATCAGAGATGCTGGCTGCAGTCTATTATGAACATTTGCATGACAATAACAAGAGTAACATCGCGTTGTCTGTCGAGAACATTGTGCTGGCAGTCTTACACACAGAGAAAAAAAGTGTATAATAAAATCCAATGTGTGTTTTTTATTTTACAATTTCAGCGTTTGACAGTTCAAATAAGTAACACACATGGACAACTGAGAGTGTGATAAATATATTCAGGTGAACCTTAGTGGAAATAAAACACTAAGAGACTTTTCATTAGCTCCTAATGTGCCTATTTAATGGCTTATTATGGGCTCCCAAGAGGAATTGTCCTGTGGGAGTCCTCCTGATGATGTGCTGCGTTGTCTTTTCTTACCTCAACTGGAAACGTAGATCGATAAATAGATAGAATAGAGCAATCTCATCCTGTTTTAGCTTTAGTTTAGCGGAGTTTATAGTCACTTAGCTTGGGTTAGCTGATGGGCTAAATCAGGGGTGTCAAAGTCATTTTTTGCCGCGGGCCACATTGTAGTTATGGTTTCCTCTCGAGGGCCGTTATGAATTTGGGGAACCCATTAGAATGTTTAAATCCCTTCAAATATTACATATAGAGCACACAGCAAATTAATGAATAACACGTTTTCAAATCTGAAGTCAAGAATAATGACTTTTATTGTGGTTGACATCCAAAAACATGACATTTTGGCTCAGATTTTAGCAATCATCATGGAATTTAACAAGTTTGATTTGCTTTCGCGGGCTGAAAAAAAATGATGTGGCGGGCCGGATTTGGCCCGCGGGCCTTGACTTTGACACCTGTGGGCTAAATCTTTATATGGGTTAGCTTCACACCTTTTTGTCTTATTGTCTTAATGTACACTGAGAGAATACACGTTTCGTTACAATGGTGGGGCATAGATTAGCCTACCTTGGCTGAGGGCGATTCATTGTATCATTTTAGCATCTTAAAATATTTCTTGTATTTTGATGGAACAAAAAAAATGCGCCTTTACCCATTCACTGCCATTTACGAATTTATTCGGGAATTGAAAATATGATGGAGAGCGCCATTCCCGAATTTGTTCGTTTTTTTTTCATGCTAGAGTGCAGTTAAAGCTCTGCCTAGACCTCTGGCAATGTGTTTCCCTTCCACAAGGGGGCAGCATTTCCCATTTTCTCATGTTAGCGCTTTGTTCCAGCTTTGTTCCACATGTATGAATTGTATTGTATTTTGTACAGCCGCCCCCATTTCAAGCTCAGATAACTCCAAACCAATATAATTTAGGAATTAACATTTTTTTTCTGATGAAAGATGAGTGTCTAAGGTTTCTTAAGATGCATTGAATGTTTATGTAGTCCTAAAAGTCAATATTCCGTGGGTCCTGGAATTTGAGTGACAATGATAAAAACCCTAGCACATTTTTGCACATCTGGCAGTGAATGAGTTAAGATGGGTGCAGAAATCAATCAAATGTGTTGTATCATTCGTTGTCTATCTTTATTCTTATCGTCTCATGGTTTCACGTCTTTTCTTGTCTTAGCATTGATACTTTTTGTTCTAATTAATTCTAGTATTTGATCACGTCTTTGATATATTCTTTCCATGCGGTAATTCCTGAAATATGAGTTCGTGTTTACTATTGTGTAGTGTTATGCTATGGCCAAGCGCTCCCCAGACGCCGTTTTGCTGTTAACCCCGCGTTGACTCGAGCCCTTTCCATCAAGCGTTGGACGCGTTCCTCGGGGTTGAGGCGCCCGCTGTGACACATTAACATTGTAATTGGCTTTTTTTGTGCAGCACAATAAACGGAGACGCTCCTATGGGACCTGCCGGAGCCTGCGGCAAACACAAAAGCTTGCGTCGGACATTTTTCACACAACCTGCGCTGCTTGCTATCGACAACACACATGAAATGTTTTCTTAAATGACACTCTGGAAAGGCGTTTGTTATTGTTACTGTTTCCTGAAAAAAGAAAGAAAGTAGAAGTCAGAAGTGAAACATTCTACGCCCCTCCCCCACCACCATCAATAAAATCTGTGATACAAAAATACCGTACAGGGAATTACTCCAAAAACATATTTTACAGCATTCATGGCATTTAATTTTAAAGTCTTTAACACACAAATATTATAAACACGTTTAAATTCATGTCATTTATCAAGCCTTAACAACAGTAGAAACCGGAACAAAGCACTTAACATGGACAACTATCCTATACAGGAAATAAAGCAGTCACAAAGATAGTAGAATGTGTCAATTGCTTCCTGTTGAGATTCAAAATAGGATTATAGGCAATGACATTCACTATTTTTAACAAAAGTGAGTCTGTTTGGATTTCATTGGGGTTAATATATTCTTTGAAATTCATTGTTTTTTTTCAAATTCACACATTTTCAGCACTGGACTGCACCTTATATATGGAAAACGTTTGAAGATACACCATTCTTTGGGGGTGCGCCTTATATTCCGGTGCGCCTTATACACCAGAAAATACAGCAATTACAAATAACTTTTTTTTCTTCGAAAAAGTAATTGAGTTATTGAGTGACCGACATGAAAAAGTAATTAATTAGTCATCATAGTAATTGTGTTTTTCTAATGTGATTTATCGATAGTGTAAAATATGTTTACGGTCGCTCTATGACTAAACGCTATACATGTACAGTACATTCCTTTGCATCTTGCCTCATGCACACAAATGAAAAAGTGATATTTAAAAAACAGAAAAATCACCATTTTTTTAAAGGGCCGCCAAAATTTTTCAAGCCCACATGGATGTAGCTTGAAGCTACAAACTCCAGTAAACATAATAATAATAATAATAATAATAATAATAATAATAATAATATGGGAGGCCCGGTAGTCGAGTGGTTAACACAGCGGCTTCACAGTGCAGAGGTCGCCGGTTCGCGTCCCGGTCCGGCCTCCCTGTGTGGAGTTTGCATGTTCTCCCCGGACCCGCGTGGGTTTTCTCCGGGTCCTCCGGTTTCCTCCCACACTCCAAAAACATGCATGGCAGGCAGATTGACCACTGTGAGAGTGACTGTTGTATGTCTTTGTGTGCCCTGCGATTGGCTGGCAACCAATTCAGGGTGTCCCCCGCCTCGTGCCCGAAGACAGCTGAGATAGGCTCCAGCAACCCCCGCGACCCTAATGAGGAATAAGCGGTACGGAAAATGAGATGAGATAATAATAATAATAATACATTTAATTTCTAAGCACCTTTCAAAACTCTCAAGGACACTTTAGAGCCACTGGATTTTTTTTTGTGCGGATGAGCAGCGGCAGCCATTCGCGCCATCTTATAGTCTCATTATACTGTATACAAAACAAATAACCACCCAGCTAAATGTTGCTTTATCATAAACACTAACTGGATTTAAAATGAATTGTTTAGCAGTATCTATATACTGTATGTGTTTCTGTGTGTCTGTGTGTGTGTGCATAAGTGCACACACCCACGTGTGTTGGGGTCGTGCGGAGTCAATAACGGCTGAGAGTTGTCACCCTTCGGTTGTCATGAAAGTTTAATGACATCATGTCTGCTCTCACTGGGATTGTCTCGTGTGAGCTGCACTGTGTTTGACCTTTAACATTGACTTGACTGACTGCATGTGTGCAAGCTACACAAAAAGCGACTCAGTATGCTCAGAATATACAGCAGTCGCCGCAATAATCGTACTACTAATATAGATCATAAACTTTTTTGGGGTGATATTTATATTTGCCGATGGGATAAATGGAGTTGAGATATTGCCAAGGCAACAATGACGTTTCGCTCAATTCATTTATTGTCTATGACTTATCAGGGTTTCAGGTGACGTGGAATGGATCCAAGCTGACTTTGGGCAACAGGGTCCATCCTTAACTTGGAAGAAGTCAGAGTACGTATCTGAAAAACCACCACAGAAGGCCCAAGGTAAGATTCAACTCAAGAACCCCAAAGTTGTGAGGCAGTTATATTAACCACAATGGACACCGTGTTGTACCATGATCAATCCTGTCCTTGGCCAAAAAAGTGTTTCATTGATCAACTCAGACAATAAAATCACGATGAAAAAGTGACATGATGCATTATATATGAATATAAAAAATGACTTCACTTCCGTTCGGATTGTTTATTTCAAACTCAAAGTTCTTTTAAAAATTTAGCATTATAAGGTAGACTATTTTACATTAAGGTGGGGTGAATGCAATCCACTTTGAAGTTCCCAAACATCGTTTTTTAATCTTCTGCAAAAATGTATTTTAATTTTAACATGTGTGCTATTAGGAAATGTATACTCAACATATTATTTAAATGTAATACATTATTATTATTATTATTCATAATTGTGTATGTATTCATTTCTTATTTGATATCACTTCAGTATTTATCAATTGTTCGTGTGCATTTGCAAGAGCATCAGGCGCTTTTAATGTGGATACTTTTAATTTCGGGGAACCCTTTTCATCAGGAATACAAAGTAAAATATAACTTGAAATTGTTTTTCTTGTTTTCATTCATTTTTTATGCTCGCAAGTTTTGCGAGTGTGTTGGAGGCTAGCCAGCCTGTTTTCGGGTAGTCGGTGGGGTACACTGGATGTCATTTTTTAATTCATTAAAAAACTGAATTGTGAGTATTCGTGGATGACGATGATGATGATCAAGGATTATCAATACGTTGATCGCGATCGACCAGTCAATCTTATTTTCAAGTTACTATTGGTTGATCGTAAGACAAGGTGATGTGACATTTTAATGGACTGACGCAATACAAATAAAGTTGAGTTGTTTGAAAGAAAAAAAAAACAGACGTCAGCCCATCAGCTATCCCTTCACTGATTGACACACCGGACAACCAATCAGATGACATCTCATTATACGGTACACTGCGTTGCAACGTTAACAAGCTAGCCTGTAGTTACATCTTATTTTTTTTGTTCGTTTTTTTCTTCTTAAACGTAAAATAGGGTATAGAAATAAGTTGGTGAGCTGGACCAAGTGAGAAGAAAAAGCATATTACTTTCATACGGTATGGGAGTAGAACTTTTTTTCACGATAACAATTTCAAAGAGTGTTCGTGTCATCTGCCAGTCATCAGAGTGCACTCAGGTAATGGCAAAACGAACTTTAATTATGTTGTGTTGTGAAACATAGACGGTTATACTAAAACCTAAATTGCAAGAATTCTCAATATATGTCTCTATAAATATAATAGGCAGATCATTTTGACATGGCCATTTAAAAAATAGCACCCATGCTGAAAAAGTGTGAGCACCCCTTATGTTTAAATTAAACATTAAAACTTGGTTAAAGAGGCTCAACTGTCCATACTTATGCATAAATACACAAAAAATGCTTTTCAATTGATTTAGGGCTAAAAGCTGAAATTGGTTCCTTATGCAAATAGATGTTTTATTCTTCTTTAAGCATCCTGTGTGTGTGTGTGTGTGTGTGTGTGTGTGTGTGTGTGTGTGTGTGTGTGTGTTATTCATAAAAAGGTTCCATTTCCTGCTCTTCATTGAAATGCACATCTTGTCTGCCTGCAATTGATGACATTCACAACCTGCTGAAAGGGGTGCTTGGGGCTCCCTGTGATGTGAAAGACTTTGATTTAATTGCGGGGAAAGCACGGGCCATAATGCATGTAGCTTGATGAATAAACACCCCCCCCCCCCCCCCCAAAAAAAAAAAAAAAAAAAAAAACACACATGGAAAGCCCTCCCCTAGAGTGGAAGTGCATGGCCACTTTGGACTGCTATTAACTGCTATTGTTGCGAGCAGGCGAGAGAGGTGATGTGGGGGAAGAAGCCATTATGAGCTCAGAAATAGCATGTACACACTCCTGATGCAACGGACACATAAGAAAGTAGACACCAGCAGAGAAGATGTTACTATTGATTTAGGAGCTGATGTGCGAGACATCACACAGATCACAAAATGTGTTTTTTTTTTATGTCAGAGTGGCTTTGCAACACCTGGACAATGACTACTTTGATTTTAAGCGGCAGCTCAATACAGTGGAAGTCAATTCGACTCACTTCACAAGGAGCAGCTGTTTGGCAGAGAGTAAAGAGTACTTTAAAAAGGTGCTTCAATCTGTTTATTGTCACTCTGAGTTGAAGTTTACTGTCAAACTAAACATAAAAAAGTCATGTTGTGTCAACGTTGTGTCATAAAACAGACGCAGCTTTTCCTGAGGAAGATTAATACAAGCAAAGCATGCAAAATCCCATTGACATGCTCACAGTGAGCATCAATAGTTGCAGTCTTACAAGCAATGTATATTTGCACACAATACAACAACAATAATAATAATAATAATAATAATAATAATAATAATAATAATAATAATAATAATAATAATACATTGAATTTATAAGCGCCTTCCAAAACTCTCAAGGTCACTTTACAGTCACAGGATGATTTTTTTCTCTGGGTGAGCAGCGGCAGCCAAACGCTCTCAACCCGGAATTAATCAAAAAGATAGAATGTTAGTTAGCTAGCGAATAGTGAGCTAATAGATTGCTAGTGAGATAGCTAGCCAGATAGCCAGCTAGCCAAATAGTCAGAAAGCTAGCTATCCAGCTAATAACAATCAAATAGATAGCCAGGTAGATAGCTAGCCAGATAGTCAGAAAGCCAGCCAGCTAGCTAATAGCTAGCCAATAGATAGCCATATTGATTTATCTTGTGCTGACATGGAAAAAAAGGAAATGCTGCCTTTTTGGAAAATATTTTTTTGCCAGAGTCAACGCTTTAACGGCACCCAAGCATGAAAAAATTAACAAAATTGGGAAATGGCGCTCTATGTCACATTTTCATTTCCCAAATAAATTTGTGAATGGCAGTTAAACTCCCTTAAAATCTACTTTTTTTCCCACAATTGAGCCACTGGAATGGGCCAACTCATTTTTTATCATTTGCTGGGGATACGATAAGATAAGAAAAGCTTTATTTGGAGAAATTTTCAATATAAAGCTGCAAAATTTGGAGGGAAGAATGTAAAAAAACACGATTCAAAGTTTTATGGTGGTATTAAAATCTGGGTGATTTAATAAAAGGATTAGTTCTACTTCGTTTTATTTTACTTGGTTTGATTCTAATTAAAATTGATTTTTCTCAGCTTTTGTTTTAACAGTGGAGAAAAACTGGCAAATAATTGAAATAGTCATTGTTAATTCATTATTAAATGGATCAAGTAATTTTTTGAAACATAATAAACATGTATTTATTCAGTACTTTGTTATGACTTCACTACAAAAGGCAAGTACATTCCGTTAATAGGTAATAGGTGAATACGTTTCTCACTGTGCATTTAGGGTGACCTCCTCAAGCCCACCCCATGCCTCAATCCTCCTTTCTTCCACACTGACAGAGCAGAGGTGACAAGTCAATGGTGAATACTAAGCCGCCGGTGGTGGTGGTGGTGGTGATGGTGGTGGTGCTGAATCCCAGGGGTGCGCTTGTAACACCTCTCTCATACAACATTGTCAATATTCTCAAGTTTTTCTCACTCGGCCCAACGCGTGCCCTCGGGCCACCGCGCTACATGGCCACAGTTCTTATACTGATTGCTTTCTCTCTGCTCTTTATGCTGGAACACAGTCGCACAAACGGGTGGGGGCCACAAACACACAGGACAGAGCTAGCTAGCGAGCAAGCTAGGTAGCGAGCAAGGTAGTGAGCAAACTAGCTAGCGAGTGAACAAAAAAAAAAGATTTAAAAACATAAAACCAGAAATATAAAAACTTTAGTACATATTCGCTATCGTTAGCGCGTTCAAAATGGCCACCAAGGAAACAAAATGATTGACAGTTCCATTCAAAAATAGACATGGGTCAAGGTCAAACTCCCTGCGGTCTGACCTAGCGTAAATCCACATTAGCAGCACGCTAGTGCCTTGCTTTTCATTAAGGCTAGGTGACGAACAAACAAGCGAGCGAGCAAGCTAGCCAGCGAGCTAGCTAGTGAGAAGGCTAGCTAGCAAGAAAGCTAGATTCACATATACTCTTGAATTCAAATTAGAGTTTCTCTTCAAGGGACCCTTTATTTTCATCTTCATGACATAACATTAATAATAATAATAATAATAATAATAATAATAATAATAATAATAATAATAATAATAATAATCCATTTCATTTATAAGCGCCTTTCAAAACTCTCAAGGTCACTTTACAGTCATAAGATAAGTTTCTCTGCGGGTGAGCAGCGGCAGCGACAGGCGCCAGCGTTCACTCAACCCGGAAATAATTCAAATAGATAGAAAGCTAGGTAGGTAGCTAATCGATAGCTAATAAATAGCTAGCAAGATAGCCAGCCAGCCATAGCTATTAGATAACCAGCTAAATAGCTAGCGAGCCAGCCAAATAGCTAATAGATAGCAAATAGATAGATAGATAGGTAGCCGGCGAGATAGCTGGATAGCTAGATAAATAAAAAGTGAACATTTGAACAGATTTAGTTCAAGGACTTCGGGTTATAGAAACGCTGAAACCGTGGGTGTCTGTATCAATCCAATGTTCATAATTCACAGCCGCTTATCACCTTCTCAGCATCGTGTCAATTGTTTCATGCGCCTCCGATACAATCGTCACTGTTGCTTGGTGGAGATAAACAGCTAGCAATATTAAATATCTCGATATCTAAACCTCGGTTTCAATCACACACCCCTCCACACATTTTTCATTCAAACGGTGAGAATCTGGATTAAAATGGGAATTTACACAAAACCTGACAGAGTGACGAACGAGGAAGCGGCCAGGAAATAAAACAAAGTCATATGCTACACCTAATATCCTTTTTGTAGTGCTAGATATGATCAGATGAGGGTTCTCCCGACGAGGATTGGATTCTTGACTGGAGAGGGGGAAACAACCTTCAATTGTGTGACGACTGTGTTGGGATTATTTGAGCAACCTGCATGTGTACCACGATACTACAGGTATCAAAATCAAGGCCCGGGGGCCAAATCTAGCCCACCACATCATTTTATTCGGCCCGTGAAAGCAAATCAAGCATGTCAAGTGCCATGATCATCGATCGAGTTAGCTAGAGATCGTGCTAGCTAGTGAACAAGCTAGCTCGTAAGAAAACTAGCTTGCGAACAAGCTACCTAGCGAGCCAACTAGCTAGCGCGCAAGCTAGCGAACAAGCTAGCTAGCAATAAAGCTAGCTAACAAGAAAGCAAGCTAGTGATCGAGCTAGCTAACAAGCAAGCTGGCTAGCTCCCTTTCTGTGCTGTTTGCTGGCTAATCCCTGACACCAAAATTGCCAAAATCAAGGCCCGGGGGCCAAATCTGATCCGCCACATCATTTTATTTATTTATTTATGTATTTATTTATTTTATTTATTCATTTTATTTATTCGGCTAGATAGCGATATAGCTGGCTAGCGAGCAAGCTAGATAGTAAGAAAGCTAGCGATCAAGCTACCTAGTGAGCAAGCTAGCTAGCAAGCTAGCTAGCGAACAAGCTCGCTAGCAATAAAGCTAGCTAACAAGAAAGCAAGCTAGTGATCGAGCTAGCTAACAAGCAAGCTGGCTAGCTCCCTTTCTGTGCTGTTTGCTGGCTAATCCCTGACACCAAAATTGCCAAAATCAAGGCCCGGGGGCCAAATCTGATCCGCCACATCATTTTATTTATTTATTTATGTATTTATTTATTTTATTTATTCATTTTATTTATTCGGCTAGATAGCGATATAGCTAGCTAGCGAGCAAGCTAGATAGTAAGAAAGCTAGCGATCGAGCTACCTAGTGAGCAAGCTAGCTAGCGAACAAGCTCGCTAGCAAGAAAGCTAGCTAACAAGAAAGCAAGCTAGTGATCAAGCTAGCTAACAAGCAAGCTGGCTGGCTCTCTTTCTATGCAGTTTGCTGGCTAATCCCTTACATCACAATTGCCAAAATCAAGGCCCAGGGGCCAAATCTGGCCCACCACATCATTCTATTTATTTTATTTATTCATTTTGTTTATTCGGCCCATCAAAGCAAATCAAGCATGTCCAGTGCCATGCTCTTCTATCAAGCTAGCTAGTGACAGAGTTTGCTAGCGAAGAAGTTAGCTCGCGATCAAGCTAGCTAGCGACCAACCTGGCTAGCTCCCTTTCTATTCAGCTTGCTGGCTAATCCCTTACATCACAATTGCCAAAATCAAAGCCCAGGGGCCAAACCAGGCCCGCCACATCATTGTATTTATTTATTTTTATTTATATATTATTATTTATTTTTTATTTATTTTATTTATTCGACCCATCAAATCAAGCATGTCAAGTGCCATGCTTTTTCTATCAAGCTAGCTAGTGACATAGCTAGCTAGCGAGCAAGCTAGCTAGTGATTAAGCTAGCTGGCAATCAAGCTAGCTAGCGAGCAACCTGGCAACATTTTATTCGGCCCGCGAAAGCAAATCAAGTATGTTGATTTGCATGATGCTTGCTAAAGTCCAAACCAAAATTTCAAATTGTCCCACGTAAACCACAATAAGTCATTATTTTTTACTTCAAATTAAAAAAACTAGCTGTTCATTAATTCGTTGTGTGCTCTATATGTAACATGTGGAGGGAATTCAACATTTTAATGGCTTCCCCAAATTCATGAATGTATACTTCATCATCATCTTCTTCTTCTTCTTCTTCTTCTTCTTCTTCTTCTTCTTCTTCTTTCTTCTTCTTCTTCTTCTTCTTCTTCTTCTTCTTCTTCTTCTTATTATTATTATTATTATTATTATTATTATATTTTCAAACATCTTTAAGAGGTCCAAGGAGCCACTAGGTAGTACTACAGAACCACCTACGACTCCTGAGCCAATTGTTGCCGACCCCCGATCTAAGCCAAGAAAAACAATTTTATCCAAGAAAAGTTGAACTAATCTTTCATAAACTAACCCCCAAATTGCCTGTAAAGCATTTCTGCCATGCAATGGATGTTATTGTTGTAGCTGACATTCACCCTCTTCATCTGCTCCTTCCTGATCTGACCTAAATCGCCTCCTTTTCTTACTCGGCGATGGCAATCACACACACCTAAGCGCTGATAATCACACACACGCACACACACGCACGCAGACACACACACGCAGACACACACACACACAATTTATCTGCCATCACAGCTGCAATTCATTGTGAGCTGCTGAATGAATTGTGAAGAGAGCGTGGGTGTGGGAGGGGTCTCGCCGGTGGTGGTGTGCGGGAGTGTTGTACGTATTAATAGCAGGCCCTCACTCTCCACTTTTCCTTCCCTCCACTTTTCTCCAGCTGCCATCTGAATTCAAGAAGATCTCAATGTGTCCACCCTGAATGGACTGAACGGCAGATGATGGAATAAATGAACCCGGCACCAAAAGTGTCCATCTGAAGGACATCCGAGTGAGTTCATGTCTTCTTTTTCAAGACTAAAAGAAAGTGACGAATGTCACGTCAAAGCAGCTGCCGTGGCTAAAAATAGTCAATTTGGGCTGTCACTAAGCAGCACTCGGTGTGATTTTTTTTCAATTAAAACACATCGGCGTGCATAGTCCATGTCACTAATTATAACGATCTTCATGTAATATGTTGTATAATTATTAGTACAGAATTTCACTTCAACATAAAGCATAAACGTTGACAATGGCATCATAGTCAAGAAGTCCAAGATGGCGTCCGAGTCGGCAAGTGCTCAATTTTTGTAAAACAGCAAAACCCTTCACTAAATCACCATGGTGTGGTTTAAGGTTTAATTTAGATCGTGCTTACAACAGACTTCTTAGGTCATTACCACATAGGCTTAGTCATGCTAATGAAGTGATAGTGATACCAGAGCTAATGAGGCAATCAGGGCCAGGATAGAACAGAGGTATATATATATATATATATATATATATATATATATGTGTGTGTGTGTGTGTGTGTGTGTGTGTGTATGTCGTATATAGGGTCAGACTACCAGCACAACTTTACCTCTTCAGATGAGGAGTGAAAGGTCCAACATGTTCAAAGAAGTACAGATGATGGCTGAAGAAACCTTTTCATCTATATATATACAGGTAACATCTGACTTGCGACCGAGTTCCTTTCCGACCAAATGGTCGTAAGTCAAAATGGTCGTAAGTCGAAATCCATTCAAAATGTTGAATAGAGACTCGGAGGCTAAATGACACGCAAACTGCCCCCTCTGGTGCCATCACATGGGCGATTGCTGTGCGAGAGTGAGATGCTGGCTGGCCAAAATTGTCGTACACGTTGCCAGCCTGCTAGCGCGTTGCGGTGCCAGGCGTAGAATTAAAATTTAAAAAATAGGGTCTGGAGGTCATGGTCGTAAGTACGGGTGGTCGTAAGTCGAGCTGGTCTTAAATCGGATGTTACCTGTAATTATAAATTGTGGTCTAAGATGTACAATGACACACTTCAGCGTGTCGTGTATGGAGCATGCTCTACTGGTTAGCACGTAAGTAGCTACACGGTTTGATTTTGACTATTTTCTCCATGTTTGCGTGGGTTTTCTCCAGGTACAGGCACATGGAACATGTTAAATTCACCCGAGGTGTGATTGTTAGCGCGGATGGTTTTTCGTTTCAGTCGTGCCCTGCGATTGGCTGGCAACCATTTCAGGGTGTCCCCCCCGACTAGCGCCCTTCTACAATCGGAATAGGCTCCAGCATGCCCGCCACCCTCGTGACGATAAGCGGATTAGAAAATGGATGGATGGACGCACAGGGACGGCAAGCCCCCCACCCCAATGTGAGGTTTCTGCGGTGGGCACATGGTGTCGTGTAGTGGGACTTGATGTTGATACTCACGCTTGGGTGAGTGTCTTTTGTCCAGCTGCCATTCATCATGCGACCTCATTGGCCTACATACTGCCATCATCGTATCATATCGAACTGAATCTGCACAAATATGCACAACACATTCAACTCAAAAATGTGAACACGGGCCGTTGTTGACTTCATGAATGTAGACTTGGACAAAGGTTTTCTACCCTGACACCCCCAACCCCAACACACACACACACACACTACACACACATACGCGCACAAATAATGCTGAATAATACCTGTTATTACTGAAATTGCCTCCAATTTGTTGCCATGGTGATTGGCGCTACCTCTTTTTTAAGCTTTGTGCCTCTGAGTGGGAGAGTGGGGGCATACAACACTCAGTGTGTGTGTCTGTATGCGTGCGTGTGTGTGTGTGTGTGTGTGTGTGTGTGTGTGTGTGTGTGTGTGTGTGTGTCAATAGGCTGCAAGGCAGTGACCTGGTAATGGTAAACGTAACCACCGGCCCTATTCTGAGATAGTTGCCATGGTAACAATAATTGGGTGACAGAGCAGAGTGTGTGAGGGGGAGGGCACATACACTGACACACACACACGCGCACACACACACAACACTTAGGTACTATTTTATGTTAAAAAAAAAGAAAAATCAAAGCATTAAACCCACTTTTGAGATAGACCTGAAAAAAGGGTAAAAAATATAATACTGTAAAGTCCTTCTAAGTATGTTATAAATATCAACAGTTACATAATAATAATAATAATAATAATAATAATAATTGGATCGGATTGGATTGGATTTGCCTTTATTAGTCTCACAGTGGAGAAATTTACATTTCACAGCAGCAAAGTGATGAAAGTAATAATACATTTGATGATAATAATACATTTCATTTATAAGCGCCTTTCAAAACTCTCAAGGACACTTTATATTCCTCATTCTTCACATTCAAGATGCTAAAAGAAGTGTTTAAAATACCGTATTTTCTGGTGTATAAGGCGCACCCCAAATGAATGGTGTATTTTCTTTTTTTTCCCATATATAAGATGCACCGGACTATAAGGCTTTTGAAGAAAGTCAATGCGTTTGGGTGTACCTTATACACAGGAAAATATGTTACTTATAATGTGTTCTTTTTTTTCTTGTTTGGGTGCAGATAAACCGTTGGCCAGACCTCTGGCAATGATTTTTCCCTTCCACAAGGGGGCAACATTTCCCTTCTTTCCATGTTAGCGCTTTGTTCCAGCTTCAGCTGTCATTAAAACGCTATATCAACCAATATGTATATATTGCATTGTGTTTTGGACAGCTGCCCTCATTTCAAGGTCATATAACTCCAGCTCATATAATTTAAAAATACACTTTTTTTCTGATGAAGAAAGTCTAAGGTTTCTAACACTGCATCGAATGTTTATGTAGTCCTAAAATTCAATATTCGGTGTATCCTGGACTTTGAGTGACAATGACAAAAACCCTGGCACTGGAGTGGGCACATTTTTGCACCTGTCTGGCAATGAATGAGTCCATGGTGCCACTTCACTTCACTTATTTTTATTGTCCCAAGCCCGGATAAATACAGAGGGATGTGTCAGGAAGGGCATCCAACCTAAAAGCTTGGCCAAAACAAACTTGCGAATCAAACCTCTGAAGATGGAGGACACTGATTTGCTGTGGTGACCCCTTGAAGGGAAAAGCCGAAAGGAAAAGAAGAAGAAGAGCTTGCTATCTATCTAGCTAGTTACCTAGCGAGCTATCTAGCTATCTATCTATTTGCTATCAATTAGCTGGCTAGCTAGCTAGCTATCTGTTATCTATATAGCTCGCTAGGTAGCTATTAGCTATCTATTAGCTAGCTAGATAGCTTTCTATCTATTTGAGTTACTTCCGGGTTGAGTGAACGCTGGCGTGTGTATCTGCCGCTGCTCACCCACAGAAAGAGTTTTGAAAGGCGCTTATAAATGAAATGTATGTATTATTATTATTATTATTTTATTTTTTATTTTTTAAATTATTATTATAAATTAGCATTCATGTTTTTATGTTAGCTTTTAGCTAACATAAAAAGCTTGGTGTTTTACTTTGGGTTAGGACACTAGCCAGGATATGTCATGTTTCATAAATTCGATAGCATTGTGTTACCCCCGACCACACATTCACACAATACAGTAAATTAGGGCACGTCTTCGGCTAAAGCTGTTTGTTGTCGTGCATTAGGGGTCAGATACAAACCTCAACATAGACGAGAACTCTCTCCGTCACACAGACACTCACACGCACACAAAGACATACACACACACACACACATCGGGCGCATGTCCTTCTTACCCTCCGGCAATTCCCTGTCAAGTTCACTTGTTTTTCTTGTGCGGTCGGGAAAGCCCTGCTTGGAGGCAGCGCTGCAGCGTGGGAGTTTCTACACATGCAGGAAGAAATGCCACATTCACGTTCTACATAGTGCCATTTGGGATGGGGGGGGGGGGGCATTTAACATTAGGTTTCGAGTTTTGAAATAGGGTATCAAAGAAACGGTTGGGGTTGCAATTTAGTATGAGTATCTAATAATAATAATAATAATAATAATAATAATAATAATAATAATAATAATAATAATAATCCATTTCATTTATAAGCGCCTTTCAAAACTCTCAAAGTCATAAGATACATTTTTCTGCGGGTGAGCAGCGGCAGCGACGCGCCAGCGTTCACTCAACCCGGAAGTAACTCAGATAGATAGAAAGCTAGCTAGCTAGCTAATCAATAGCTAATACATAGCAAGCAAGATAGCCACCCTGCCAGATAGCTATATAGCTATTAGATAAGCAGCTAAATAGCTAGCGAGCCAGCCAAATAGCTAATAGATAGCAACTACCTAGCTGGCTACCTAGCTGGCTAGGTAGCCAGCGAGATAGGTGGATAGCTGGATAAATAAAAAGAAGTGAAGAAAGGAAAAAAATAAATAAGAATAAAATCAACAAAAAAGACAATAAAAAGCCAAATGGATGAAAGAAAGTTGAGCCAAAGAGTGAAACAAGGAAAAAAAAGGCACAATTGCGACGTTTAGTATGTGACATTTTGTTGAACATTGTATTTTAATTCATTCACTGCCATACAATGTGAAAAAATATGTCGCCTCCAGTGCCAGGATTTCTGGACCCACAGAATATTGAGTTTTCGGATTATATACAGATTCAATGCAGCGTAATAATCCTTAGTCTCTCTTCTTTTATCAGAAAAAAATGTTAATTCCTAACTTACATAGAGTTACCTGAGCTGAGAAATGGGGGCATCTGTACAAAAAGGCAAATGATACCCACTTGTGGAAGGGAAAAACATTGCCAGATGTTTGACACAAAATAATTTATAATTTTTGTTAAAAAAAATAGTCGAACAGAAACAAATGGAACAAATTTCTCAACTCATTGTTAAAGCTGGTTTCAAATAATAAAATAAATGCAGTACATAAATACATTTATTTTGTGTAGAAAGTGATCACTGGAAAGCAACTTTTATCCCAGGTGCGTTTCAAAAAATCTATGACAAAAAAAAAATCATTGTACTTTCGTTCTTGATTAAAAAATATATAATTTTTCAAGATTATTAATCAACAGAACA
This sequence comes from Hippocampus bargibanti, assembly GCF_051943395.1. Taxonomy (NCBI): domain Eukaryota; kingdom Metazoa; phylum Chordata; class Actinopteri; order Syngnathiformes; family Syngnathidae; genus Hippocampus; species Hippocampus bargibanti. The sequence continues at coordinate 11,367,611 of NC_142745.1, forward strand.
ATTTCTCCTCTTTCTCTTTCATTAATTTATAAATAAATACTTATTTTTGCTATGCTAAATCAAGTGAAGCCACAATATCGAAACACAAGTAGAAGCGGTGAGTCAAGTGACCTGCCTAGCACATACAAGAACTTTTTATTACACATAAAATAAGTTATATTCAATATTCTGTGGGTCCTGGAATTCAAGTGACAATGACAAAAACCCTGGCACTGCAGTTGACACATTTTTGTACCTCTCTGGCAGTAAGTTTTGAGGCTTATTTAGTTGAAAATTATGTTTTATGGGGATCTGGGAACGGATTGTTTTCATTTTGATGGTTTCCTATGGGAAATTAATGTTTGGAATACACACTTTTCGCCGTACACACACTTTCTAGGAACCAATTAAGTTTGTAAGCCAAGGTATCACTGTACTTGAAACTACGATATCGGCCACATCCTGATATCGCTCCTTTTTTGATACTGACTTGAAATCGATCCCATCGATCCGTCCACCACGAACGAAATATCAAAATATTTTCCCAGTGGAATAATAAAATTTCTTGATTTGAAATGAAGAAGAATACGAGAATGTGAGACGACAGCCGAGAAGGGTTATCTGCAAGGAGGAAGCAGCCTCCTTTAAAGACATTTGCTGCTGATGGCTATTGAAAAGATAAACTCACCTTTTCACGCAATCGTTTTATCTTTAATTACGCGTGTCACTAAGGAGACTTTTTATATGGAAATGGGACCATATTAAACATCTCACACACATAATACACACACACACACACACTCCTGCTTTTTGGGGGCTGCGAAAGAATGACGTGTGTCCATTTGTATGTTTGATGTTCCTTTCACATTATTCACCATTCTGGATAGCACGCTCTTCATTACGCGCTTCATTAATTCCAATGATAATTGATTTCCAGCCCAGAGAGAGTGTGGGTGCGTGCACGTGCGTGTGTGTTTGTATGACTACTCTTGTGAGGACTACTAACATTTTATACCACAGGTGTCAAAGTCAAGGCCCGCAGGCCAAATCCGGCCCGCCACATCATTTTTTTCGGCCCGCGAAAGCAAATCAAACTTGTTAAATTCCATGATGATTGCTAAAATCTGAGCCAAAATTTCATATTTTTAGATGTCAACCACAATAAAAGTCATTATTCTTGACTTCAGATTTGAAAACGAGTTATTCATTAATTTGCTGTGTGCTCTATATGTAATATTTGAAGGGATTTAAACATTCTAATGCAGGGGTGTCAAAGTCATTTTTTGCCGCGGGCCACATTATAGTTAAGGTTTCTTCTTGAGGGCCGTTATGAATTTGGGGAGGCCATTAGAATGTTTAAGCCCCTCCACATATTACATATAGAGCGCATAACCAATTAATGAATAACTAGTTTTCAAATCTGAAGTCAAGAATAATGACCGTTATTGTGCTTTACATCTAAAAATATGACATTTTGGTCAGGATCTTAGCAAGTATCATGGAATTTCACAAGTTTGATTTGCTTTCGCGGGCCGAAAAAAATGATGTGGCGGGCCGGATTTGGCCCCGGGCCTTGACTTTGACACCTGTGTTCTAATGGGTTCCCCAAATTCATAACGGCCCTCGAGAAGAAACCATAACTACAATGTGGCCCGCGGCAAAAAAATGACTTTGACACCCCTATTTTATACCATACGTCGTGAGGACATTTTTGACAAGTGAGGACATTTTGGCCAGTCCTCACAAGTTTTTCATTCTAAAGGCTTCTAGAGGGTCTACATATGCATCTGTTCAAGTTTCAGAAAGATCCTCACAAATTAACCTAAAATGATTTTTTTGGTGTGTATTTTCATTTCACTTGAATACATTTCACTAATGTTTGTTAAAGTCATTATAAGTGCCTTGCACGCTGGGTCCGAGAGGACAGTAAGTTCATCTGTGCTGTATGTCATGCATATTAGCATATTTGGCAATAAAGCTGACTTTAACTTTGACTTGGATACACACACTTTTTACTCACTGTTTGTGTGTTTATGTTTGTGTGTGCGTGGAAAAGGTTAATACCACAAAAAGTAAAACGATATTTTAACCAAATTCACTACAGGGGTGGGGACTTTGAATGTACCTATTCAGAGTCCTCACTCACGCTGTTATTTCAGTTTCAAGTCCACTTTTTATTTATTTGTTTTTAAAGAAGTTGAAGTGGGAAATGGGGTGACGTTTAGTGTTTAAATGTAACACTAGTTCTTCTCTAAACTTATCAGCAACGGTGGTCCTCACTCCTTATCTGGAGTTATCCGGACCTCACAAAACAAAATTGAAACAGGAATGTGTGTGTGTGTGTGTGTGTGTGTGTGTGTGTGTGCGTGTGTGTGAGATAATAGTATGCACAAGAGAAAAAAAATTGTGAG